>NW_022292618.1:0-1218 GCF_002776525.5 Piliocolobus tephrosceles | reverse complement strand
GCCATGGTCCCCCTCATGGCCATGATAAGACCAGGCAAGGCCGGGCGTGGTGGCTCAAGCCTGTAATCCCAGCACTTTGGGAGGCCGAGACGGGCGGATCACGAGGTCAGGAGATCGAGACCATCCTGGCTAACATGGTGAAACCCCGTCTCTACTAAAAAATACAAAAAACTAGCCGGGCGACGTGGCGGGCGCCTGTAGTCCCAGCTACTCGGGAGGCTGAGGCAGGAGAAGGGCGTAAACCCAGGAGGCGGAGCTTGCAGTGAGCTGAGACCCGGCCACTGCACTCCAGCCTGGACGGCAGAGCGAGACTCCATCTCAAAAAAAAAAAAAAAAAACCCAGGCAGCCCAGCCCCTCCCACACACCCGAAGATGAAGCAGAGTTGGGGAGCACTGCGAGGGACCACCACTCCCCTCATTCCAAATCATCACCTTTATTCCCTGTGCCATAATCTTATTTATTGGGTTGGATAATTTATCCTCTAAATAACAAATCGTAATATTTAGTATAAACGATTGTTTTCCACGTACATGATTTGGCAGCATGTGATTAAATTTTGCTATGATTTCTGGCAAATGAATGCTATTTGCCTTATCCCATGTGTGCGGTTGTTTGAAAGGTCTTCTGAATCCTAGATACTGCCTCACCGGAAGCTGAGCCTGGTACAGGCAGAGCCCACAGGACACCCACAAGAGTCACGTACCTGCCATTGACTACCTCTGGGCTATTTTTTTTTTTTTTTTTTGAGACGGAGTCTCGCTCTGCTGCCCAGGCTGGAATACAGTGGTGTGATCACAGCTCACTGCCATGAGTCTGGGAGCTTCGACCTCTGGAGCTCAAGCAATCCTCCCATCTCAGCCTCCCAAATAGCTGGGACCATAGGAGTGTGCCACACCACCTGGCTGATTTTCGTAGTTTCTGTAGAGATGGGGTCGCACTATGTTGCCCGGGCTCATCTCAAACTCCTGGGCTCAAGTGATCCTCCCACCTTGACCTCCCAAAGTGCTTGGATTAAGGCATGAGCCACCACACCTGACCATTTTTCTCATTTAAAACATTCTCGGCTGGGCACTGTGGCTCATGCCTGTAATCCGAGCACTTTGGGAGGCTGAGGTGGGTGGATCACTTGAGGTCAGGAGTTTGAGACCAGCCTGGCCAACATGATGAAACCCCATCTCTACTAAAATACAAAAATTAGCCAGATGTGGTGGCAGACA
>NW_022292616.1:0-1073 GCF_002776525.5 Piliocolobus tephrosceles | reverse complement strand
GGAGGGAAGGAGGGAAGGAGGGAAGGAAGGAAGGAAGGAAGGAAGGAGGGAGGGAGGGAGGGAGGGAAGGAGGGAAGGAGAGAAGGAAGGAAGGAAGGAAGGAGGGAAGGAGGGAAGGAGGGAAGGAGGGAAGGAGGGAAGGAGGGAAGGAAGGAGGGAAGGAGGGAAGGAATGAGGGAAGGAAGGAAGGAAGGGAAAAAAGAGAGAAGGGAAGTTTGGTGGAAAGGAAGGGATTGTTCTTGAAGGGACAAGAAAGGGACTGTTTGGTAGAAAAGAAACACACACTCCAGGGACAGAAAAACATACGTTTTATTATCTTTATTCCCTGCATTTCTCCTCTGTGCTCACTGCCACACGCAGCTCAGCCTGGGCTGCACAGCCAGGTGTCAGGAGCGTCCCTGCTGGCCTGAGTCTGCCTGCAGCATGGACCTGCATCTTCCCTGAAGCATCTCCGGGCCTGGAAAGACGACTGCCATGGTAAGGACCCCGAAACGCTGAGCGGATGGACGGGCTGAAGGAGGGAGGGAGACCCCATGGGGAGGCTCTGAGAGGGAAGAGGAGCCCATGGTCATCCTCGCTTGAAAGGGGCTGACTGAGGAAGTCACTGGGTCTATTTGCTGCTATGTCCTGGCCCTCAGAGAGATAAAGATAAACCAGGCAGACAGTGACCCAGGGGCAAGGAGACCCCATTTCTGTCTGAAATCTCTGCAGAGATTTCACCCGCCCCCACCTCAGCCCTGGGGAAATGAGAGCCAGGCTCCGGGTGAGGGCAGTTTCTGTTCCTGTGGGCTGAGGATGAGACAACCACCTGATAAGAAGGACCCAGCCTCCGAGCGGCCACACCCTGTGTCTCTCTGTCCTGCCAACACCGAGGGCTCATCCATTTGCAAAGCTGAGAGGAGACAGAGGAGACGCCATAGACGCCATGACCCCCGCCCTCACAGCCTTGCTCTGCTTTGGTGAGATTTGAAGAGGAGAGAGGAAATCCCACAGGCCCTGGCCTATCAAGAGATCCCAGGGCTTTAGGCAGCTCCCAGGCAGGGGAGGACCTGCTCAGGCTTCAGGGGCAAATC
>NW_022292613.1:0-1597 GCF_002776525.5 Piliocolobus tephrosceles | reverse complement strand
CAGCTTATCCAAGAGACCCCGGCCAGCCTTCCATACAGCACTGCCGTCCCCCTGCCCCATTTTCTCTTCCCCTCCAATCCCTGCCTGATGCATGTCCCTTGTCTGTGGTCGGAATTCCCCATGAGCTGCTCACTGCCCGGCACATAGGACAGTGCAGCCCACACTGGATGCTCAGGTGGGCGGCCGTAACTTCTGCAGAGCCTGTGACAGGCACACGTGAAGACCACGCCACCCTCATCCCTGCTCTCCCCACATCCTGCCAGGTGAGGGGCTGCCTGCATACACTGGAGCCATCCCATTCACATGCCTGTCTCGGGGTGCACACGCCTGCAAGTAGGCCCAAGGTCCGCCCTGGGAGGGGACCCTGGGGAAGAGGCCTGTGCAGGCCCCAGTTTGGGGCAGCAAATTCTGGAGTCCTCGGAACCCAGCACACGGCCAAGCAGGAGTGGGTGGAATCTGGTTGACATGCTCCCGCTCCACAGCTTCCTGGCCCTGTGGGGACAGAGATGGCTGCAGGGGCCACCAAGGGAAACCTCTGATGTGCAGAGCTGGGTAGTAAGCATGGTCTGGGCTCATCAGACAAAGGTTGAATGAATGAGTGGATGGTTACCCCTCCTGGCCTCAGCCACTTACACTACAGCTTCCCTAGAGGGCGAGGGTGTAAGGCCCTCGGGTCTCAGACTTGCAGCTGTAGCCAGGTTCTATCACAGCCAAGAGCAGTGGAGCCAAGAGCTGCCAATTTTGTTGGCTGTCCTGAAATGTACTATCATGTCCTTGGTGCCCCAATCCCTCTGCCAGAATCCCTCCAGGATGTGACTCAACTATCCAGAAGGCTCTCCAGGAGACCCAAGACTGAAGGCTCCTGGTGATACTTGGTGATAGGGCTCTGAAAAGAGGGGCCCTAAAGACAGCTGATAGGCTGAGGGGAGGACTGCACCCATGGTCCCCTTCAGGGTACTTCCCCAGACCTAGAGCAGCCAGGCTGCCTTCAGATGCAGCTGAAATCCTCCAGCAGTGCCTATGAGAAACTCAAGCACCGAGGGCAGCCGCCTGTCCAGACCATTTGGACAGGAGTCCCCGAGGGGGCCCAGTGAGCTACAGGCAGGTGTGGGACATGAGGCCCAGTGGGGAGGATATCAGGGGACAGCCCTGCCATCCGCCCTGCCACGCTGCAGCCCTGCCTCAGCTGCGCGGGCATCTCCGCACTCAGCCTCTGCTATGGCAGCTGCCTTCAGGAGGCCTCCTGGGGCAACTCCTTTAAAGCTCACGATGGGGCCCCGAGGCCGGCTGGCGACATAAGCAAAATGCCCACTCTGGGGATGCCAGTGGGAACAGGGCTGGAGGCCAAACTCGAATTCAAGAGGCTGGAATGTATGTGCATGTTTGTTTCAAACCAGCATCCGGGGCCCCCAGGAAGCCTCCAGGCAGCAGGGAAGTCTGGAGACACCATGGGCACAGCAGGTCTCCTGGAAGAAATCTAGAGCCGCTAAAAATAGGCACAGGAAAGGGATAACTTGCTGACTCCACACTCAAGACATGGGTATCTCTCCTTCTTGTCCCCTGGAAAAATTAAACGTCACCTTCTTTCTACTCCCAC
>NW_022292612.1:0-3896 GCF_002776525.5 Piliocolobus tephrosceles | reverse complement strand
CCCCATCCATCCATCCATCAATCTACCCACTTTCCCACCCATCTATCATTCTCTCCATCCATCCATCCACCCACCTCCCCATCCATCTATCCACCCACCCACCCACCCACCCACCAACCCACTTCCCCACCCATCCATCCTTCTGTCCATCCACCCATCCACCCACCTCTCCATCCATCCATCTCCCCGCCATCCATCCTTCTCTCCATCCATCCACCCTTCCATCTCTCCATCCATCCATCCACCGACCCACCTCCTCACCCATCCACTTTTCTGTCCATCCACCCATCCATCCCTCCCTCCCCATCCATCCATCCTTCCATCCATCCATTTCCCTACCCATTCATCCTTCTGTCCATCCACCCATCCACCTATCCATCCATCTACCTCTCCATCCATCTATCCATCCATCCATCTCCCCACCCAGTCATCCTTCTCTCCATCATCCATGCATCCATCCATCTCATCCATCTGTCCATCTCTCCATCCATCTATCCATCTATATTTCCATCTATCCATCCATCCGTCCATCCATCCATCCATCCGTCCATCCATCTTCCCAAGAAAAGAAACCATAAACAAATCTGAGACCCCAGAGAAGGGGCACTGATAGGAGACCCCCAGCCAGGGGGCTGCAGCCAAAGATATTGCAGGCATCTCTGTGTGCACAGTGGGGGCTTCATGCTCACCCCAGCACAGAGCACAGCCCACAGGCTCAGTGAAGTCTGCTGGAGGCTACAATGGGCCTCCATCACAGCCCTGGGAGGTGAGGGTGGAGACCTAGTAGCCTGGGGGAGACAAGACCCCGTTGTGGCAGCTGCACAATTGGTGTAAGCAGATCCACGAGAAATGCCAGGGACGCTCAGGTGCTACTGTGCCTGTGCTGCGTCCGGCTGAGAGGCCCCTTTAATGATAGAGACCTGCAGCCTCCAAGTGGGGCCTGGAGAGCCCGCAGGGAGCAGGGAGCAGGGCGACCAGGCCCCAGGCAGGAGCAGTCCAGTGGTCTGGCCCACGCTCACAGGGAGGAGTCCTCAGACAAAGGAGGGGTCCCATAGTGCCCTCTTTGAGGGAAAGTGCTCCCCGGGGGCATGGATGGGACCCCAGGTTCAGACAGCCCCTCTCTGCCCATCCTCCCCCTTCTCTGCCCCTGTGGCTTTTCCTTGGGTTTTTGGGAACTCTGCTGTTCAGCCTCTTATCTCTCCAGCTGGGTGGGGCAGCCCTCACTTGCCTTGGAATCTCTGGGTCTGCCTTGTCCCTGGCCTCCCCCTGCACTCCGCCCGTGTGGCCCCAACCCCCAGGCCTGTGGGGGGGATCCAGTCCCAGGCTTTGTTGGTTTCCAGGCTCTGTCCCCGAATATCCTGCCCCAGCATCCTCTCGGGCCCTGCCTTCCCCTCACACCCCGTCCCCTCTGCAGGCATTGGCACGGTGCCCGTGGGCCGGGTGGAGACAGGCATCCTGCGGCCGGGCATGGTGGTGACCTTTGCACCGGTGAACATCACCACTGAGGTGAAGTCGGTGGAGATGCACCATGAGGCTCTGAGCGAAGCTCTGCCCGGCGACAACGTTGGCTTCAACGTGAAGAACGTGTCGGTGAAGGACATCCGGCGGGGCAACGTGTGTGGGGACAGCAAGTCTGACCCGCCGCAGGAGGCCGCTCAGTTCACCTCCCAGGTTGGGGGCCGCGCTGGGTCCAGGGGGCTGGTGCCTGCTGGGCAGCAGCAGGACTGTCCTGGGTGAGGCTGCTGTCGGCAGGTCACCTGGTGTGGGGAGAAAACAGACCCTCAGGCCGGGCACAGTGGCTGACGCCTGTAATCCTAGCACTTTGGGAGGCCGAGGTGGGTGGATCATGAGGTCAAGAGATCAAGACCATCCTGGTCAACGTGGTGAAACACCATCTCTACTAAAAATACAAAAATTAGCCGGGTGTGGTAGCACGCACCTGTAGTCCCAGCTATCAGGAAGCTGAGGCAGGAGAATTGCTTGAACCCGGGAGGTGGAGGTTACAGTGAGCCGAGATTGCTCCACTGTACTCCAGACTGGGCAACAGAGCAAGACTCCGTCTCAAAAGAAAAAAAAAAAAAGAGAAAGGACCCCCATTCCACCGAGGGGCCCCCGAGCATTTAGTGGGGGGAGAAATCAGTTCTGGGAGGGTGCAGGCCCTATGGCTCCCCAGCCCTGTGCAGTCCCGGGTCTGCTGTCCATGCCACACCACTGGGCTGCCCAGCCTTTAAGTTCCTACATTCGTCCTGGAAAAACACTTTTGTTAACTTACTGCCTGAGACATCTCTGTCATACTTTTATTCTCTCCAGTTTTCATTGCCCCCTCTTTGCTGCCCTCTTCATATTATTATTATTATTTTTTGAGGTGGAGTCTTGCTCTGTTGCCCAGGCTGGAGTGCAGTGGCACGATCTCGGCTCACTGCAAGCTCTGCCTCCCAGGTTCAAGTGATTCTCCTGCCTCAGCCTCCCCAGTAGGTAGGATTACAGGAATGCGCCACCACGCCCGGCTAATTTTTGTATTATTAGTAGAGACAGAGTTTCGCCATGTTGGCCAGGCTGGTCTTGAACTCCTGACCTCAAGTGATCTGCCCACCTCGGCCTCCCAAAGTGCTGGGATTACAGTAGGCGTGAGCCCCCACGCCTGGTCTCTTCATATGATTTTTGAAAGTGGCTTTATTGAGATACAACTGAAATACAGGAATTGAGGTCCAGTTTTGTCACCACCCTGCCTTAGTTCCAGCTGGGGTTGGCCGTGTAGGTGCTGCCCCTGCCCCTTGGAAATAATGGATCTCAGTTGTTTATCTTCTGCTTAATGAGGATGTTGAGGTTCAGGTCTGGGGGCTGGGTCCTCCATTCAGCACTCCGGGGGCGAGGGACCCTGGAGGGGAGCCGGATGACTGGGCCTCCCAGCCCTGCTCCCGCGCCCTCCTGGTGCTCACCGCGGATGTGCCTTACGGCCGCCTGTGGCTCCGCTCCCAGGTCATCATCCTGAACCACCCGGGGCAGATCAGCGCCGGCTACTCCCCGGTCATCGACTGCCACACGGCCCACATCGCCTGCAAGTTCGCGGAGCTGAAGGAGAAGATTGACCGGCGCTCTGGCAAGAAGCTGGAGGACAACCCCAAGTCCCTGAAGTCTGGAGACGCCGCCATTGTGGAGATGGTGCCGGGAAAGCCCATGTGTGTGGAGAGCTTCTCCCAGTACCCGCCTCTCGGTGAGCCGGGGTGGTCCGGGGAGGTGCAGCCCCAGGCGGTGGCTCATCCAGGCTGCGGGCAGAGGACTGCGGGGAGGGGGCACTGGGTGACAGCAGTGGGCCCCCTTTCCTGCGGAGTTTGGCCCAGAGCCTGGCAGGAGACCCACGGCCTCCGTGTCACTGAGTGCAGGTGACCCTACCCGGGGGACCTGGGGTGGGTCCCGTGTGCAGACGAGGCCTCAAAAGTGAGGAAGGCCCCGCGGAGTCATCCAGTGGCCGCCCCGCCCCGCAGGCCGTGGAGCAGCCACCCAGGCAGGGCTCTGGCGAGGCGGGCCGTCCTCACAAGGGCGCGCTCTGCGCTAAGGGTGTTCCGAGGACGTTCCCCACCCGGCTTCGTTCTGTGGTTGCGCCCCCGCCCGGCGAGAGCCCTTGGGGGGACGGTGGGACGAGTCCTCCGGCCCCGCTCACGCGCCGCCCCCGCCCCCAGGCCGTTTCGCCGTGCGCGACATGAGGCAGACGGTGGCCGTGGGCGTCATCAAGAACGTGGAGAAGAAGAGCGGCGGCGCCGGCAAGGTCACCAAGTCGGCGCAGAAGGCGCAGAAGGCGGGCAAGTGAAGCGCGGGCGCCCGCGGCGCGACCCTCCCCGGCGGCGCCGCGCCCCGAACCCCGGCCCGGCCCCCGCCCCGCCCCCGCCCCCGCGCGC
>NW_022292610.1:0-31982 GCF_002776525.5 Piliocolobus tephrosceles | reverse complement strand
ATCCTTTTCAGAAAAGCAAATGCTGAGGGAATAAGTCACCACCAGGCCTGCCTTGCGAGAGCTCCTGAAGGAAGCACTAAAGGAAAAACCATTACCAGCCACTAGAAAACACACTGAAATACACTGACCAGTGACATTATGACGCAACCACATAAACAACTCTGAAAATAGCTAGCTACATCATGATGACAGGATCAAATTCATGCATAACAATATTAACCTTTCATGTAAATGGGCTAAATACACCAATTAAAAGACACAGACAGCATGGCAAGCTGGACAGAGTGAAACTCCATTGGTATGCTGTCTTCAAGAGCCCCATCTCATGTTCAAAGAGACACATAGGCTCAATATAAAGGGATGGAGGAAGATTTACCAAGAAAATGGAAAAGAGAAAAAAAAGCAGGGGTTGCAATCCTAGTATCTGATGAAATAGACTTTAAACTAACAAAGATCAAAAATTACAAAGAAAGGCATTACGTAATGATAAAGGGCTCAATTCAACAAGAAGAGCTAACTATCCTAAGTACGTATGCACCCAATACAGCAGCACTCAGATTCATAAAGACCTTCAAAGAGACTTAGACTCTCACACAAGAATAGTGGGAGACTTGAACACCCCCACTATCAATATTAGAGCATTAAGACAGAAAATTAACAAAGATATTCAGGACCTGAACTCAGCTAGACATCAAGTGGACTGGATAGATATATAGAGAACTCTCCACCCAAAAACAACAGAATATACATTCTCATGGACATAGAGTACTTACTCAAAAACTGATCACATAATCTGAAGTAAAATATTCCTCAGCAAATGCAAAACAACTGAAATCATAACAGTCTCTCAGACCACAGCATAATTAAATTAGAACTCAATAAGAAACTCACTCAAAACCACACAACTACAAGGAAATTAAACAACCTGCTCCTGAATGACTCCTTGGTAAATAATGAAATTAAGGCACAAATCAAGAAGTTATTTGAAACTAAAGAGAACAGGCCGGGCGCGGTGGCTCAAGCCTGTAATCCCAGCACTTTGGGAGGCCGAGACGGGCGGATCACGAGGTCAGGAGATCGAGACCATCCTGGCTAACACAATGAAACCCCGTCTCTACTAAAAAATACTAAAAAACTAGCCAGGCGAGGTGGCGGTCGCCTGTAGTCCCAGCTACTCGGGAGGCTGAGGCAGGAGAATGGCGGGAACCCGGGAGGCAGAGCTTGCAGTGAGCTGAGATCCGGCCACTGCACTCCAGCCCGGGCGACAGAGCGAGACTCCCTCTCAGAAAAAAAAAAAAAAAAAAAACTAAAGAGAACAAAGAGACAACATACCTGAATCTCTGGGATGCAGCTAAAGCAATGTTAAGAGGGAAATTTATGCCCTCATCAAAAAGCTGGAAAAATTTCAGGTCAACAACCTAACATCAAAACCACAAGAACTAAAGAACCAAGAGTAAACAAATCCCAAAGCTTGCAGAAGACAATAAATAAACAAGATCAAAGCAGAACTAAAGGAAAGGGAGACACAAAAAGCCTTTCAGAAAATCAACCAATCCAGGAACTGGTTTTTTGAGAAAAAAATAAAAATAAAATAGATTACTACTAGCTAGACAAAGAGGAAAAGAGAGAAGAATCAAATAGACACAATCAAAAATGATAACGGAGCTATCACTACTGGCCCCACAGAAATATAAACAACCATGAGAGAATACTATAAACACCTCTATGCACATGAACTATAATAGAACATCTAGAAGAAATGGATAAATTCCTGAACACAGACACCCTCCCAAGACTGAACCAGGAAGAAACTGAATCCCTGAAAAGACCAACAACAAGTTATGAAATTGAGGCAGTAATAAATAGCCTACCAATCAAAAAAAGCCCAGGACCAGATGAATTTACTGCTGAATTCTACCAGAGGTACAAAGAAGAGCTGGTACCATTTTTACTGAAACCATTCCAAACAATTGAAAAGAAGAGACTTCTCCCTAACTCATTTTATGAGGCCAGAATCATCCTAATTCTAAAACTTGGCATAGATATTAAAAAAAAAAGAAAAAAAGAAAGAAAACTTCAGACTGATTTCCTCTATCATTTTCCTGTTTTTCAATTTCATTGCTTTCTGCTCTAATTTTAATTATATATCTTATTCTGCTTGCTTTAGGCTTAAATTGTTCTCTCTCCCTAGTTTCCTAAGTTAGAAATTTGGATTATTGATTTTAGATCTTTCTTTTTTCTTATATATGAATTTAATGTTTTAATGGAGAATAGGCCTTTGTTATGAACAATTCTCTGGCCATATTTTATATGGTTACCTTTCTATTCCCTGTGTCAGTCCATAAGGAGACCTTTCTTGACTCTATCATTGGTATCTGATGAAGTTCCCAATGGCAAATATTCATGAGTTTGGGACCTGCCCCCAAGCTCCATGACTTCTTTCCACTCTCAAGGGAGCCTCTAGTCATTCATTCCAATTACCATTGATATGTTCCTGCTGGTTTATGGCTTCAGGTAAGCAGTTATCAACTATTAGTCTAAAACAGCCTATATCTGTAGATTTCCCAGTAGTGATTTATTGTGTGATCTCCATTCAGTAAGAATGGGAATGACAACTTCAAAACCCTTTATGTGTCAAAGCTCTCCCTATTCATTTTAATTTTTTGTTAATTATCTAATACCATGTTTGTAAAAACTGAATGCTCTATATATACACACACACATATATATGTGTGTTTGTGTATACATATATATTCTCAATATATACAATGGAAAGAAATGTCTGTCCGTACAAGTAGATACTACTACCTAATTATAACGAATAATAAGTGATCTTAGTGGGTGAGTGGTCTAGTAGTTAATTACAATCAGATACTAGTGGCCATGTTTTAAGACGTATTCCCAGAAACTCATTTGTCTGTTCATTAGGGCAAACCTAAAACTCCATCCTGGAAATAATCATATTTTGATAAATATTTTAATTTTAAAATTAAATTTATAAATAAATTTAGTAATAACAACAAAAAGATTTATTCTGTGTTGACTCCCTACCTTCTATTCCACTCCTTAGTTATAACCTCATAACACTGGTACTGTTTTTTGATATTGTAGTGGTTGCCATGAGAACTATGTACCTTGTTTAGGCATGATTATTATATAGATCCTATCCTATACTCACTTTCTGATGTTATAAAAGAATATCACGCTTACTCTCAGCAGGATCAATTGATAAATACAGCTCTGAATTGAAAGGAGCGTTACTTTGTCTTGAACATTCCATCAGCTTTACTTTGTCTTGAACATTCCACCAATCTACTGTATAAAAGTTCAGCTATGAGAAAGGAAATTTATGAAGGATTTTCTAAAATCGATCAGTTCATACTTTCTCCCGACAGTCTAAAATTGATCCCTTAACACAAGGTAAGATGAGGATAATAGCTAAACAATAGCAGGTAGATATCCAGTAGAACTTCTTTCACTGAATTGAATTTTGCTGAAATGTCCTTAACCACACTGAGGGCTATTTAAAGAAATGATGCCACATATATCATTGCTATGGGCCCTAAAATGACGCTGTTGAGAAAGATCGTGACATTGCATAATATCCTCGCCTTGGGGGCCATCTGACAAATTATTTGCATCAGGAAATGTTACGCTTTTTAGAAATTTGGTTTGGTTTCATCATATTTATTCAGAACCTAATGTAACTGACTACCTTTCCCACCTGGCTTTCATTACTATGAAGGTTGAAGTCAAATTTATACATTTCAAATCTAGCAAATATGTGCAACTCCATAGTTTTCATTTTATTATAAGTTTCAGTCATGCCTTGACCTACCCTCTTTATACTTGTTAGTTGTCTAATTTATCCTATTTTGAACGATATTTAATATAGCATAATATGAACTTATACACCTATATGAAAAACATATGTTCAAAATTGTTTGTAATACTGTATAAGGTATTATAACTATTAAAATCTGAGATAGAGGCATAAAGTAAACACGACAGTCGACAAAGAAAGCAATGGCCCAATTATTATAGAGAAAGTCTAGGGAGGATTTCAGGAGGAGCATCTTGACAAGTGAATAGGATTCATCTGGCTGAAGAGGGAGGCAGGCATTTCTTCCAAGGGCACAGTAAATGATAATGGGAAGCACAAGTAAGAAAGTACTTATTTCTTAACCGGGCAGAAACAACTGCATAAATGGGAGTATAAATCCTTATGCAGCATAAACTGAAAAGAAATTCACCTCCTTTTAAAGAATGATGTCTATCAAAGCCACTCTGTTTTAGTTCACTGTGCTTGATTAAGCAAAAGCTGAATAGTAGAAGATTGAATCAGCTTACCTTGACCTACTGAAACGGCTGTGTGGGAACTTAAATTCCACTATCTGAAAGGTAACAAATACATACTCATATTTCACTAGAATTGTTGAAATTTCTTATCTCTGGTATACAAATATGAAATTATTCCAATGAATTAAAGTTAGATTGGGTAATACTTTTTGACAGATTGCTAAAGTCCTGGTTTACTTTTATTCCTTTAAGTACTACTAGTTGTGAAGCCAATGCTAAAGAAACAAAAAACATGAAAGGATAACCATTCCTCTAATTAACTTCTCTTGTTTTGTTGTTTCCACAGGTGTTACAAAAGCTTGTCCATTGTGAGACAAGATGCAACCTAAAACCCTCAGTTTCAGAAAGCTGTCTCATACAAAAGTAATGAATTCATAATTGTTGGATAATTCTACCTTTAAAAAACAGAAACGTCTTCAAAGGTAGGACAAGCCTATTGAGCAGATGCAGAGATATAATGTGCTTTGAAGAAGTGGTCACCTGTCATATGTCAACCATTATATATATTGACACAAACATTGCCATATAATCCTTAAAATGACCTTGACAGTGAGAAATTAGTAGTTCTGACTTACAAGTAAGGAAATGAATACAGGGAAGCTAAGTGATTTGCTTAGTCTAACACAGTTGATGGGTGGTAGGACAATAATTGCCACCCGTACTTTCCTCTTTAGCTTCTTCACTTTTGAGAGAAGTCACCTTGGGCCCAGAATGTTAAATTACATTCTCAGAGTAAGTGGCAAAGCCAAGTTCAGTGCTTTGATCAGATGACGGTAACTGCCATAGGAGAGTTGAAAGCAGATTCGAATCTGGGAGTTAAAGGTATGTGATGTTTTTCTTACTGTAACTATATAGAACACATAATCTGACTTTATCATGATTAGGAAAATTTTCTTAGAAATGAAAATCAATGTTAGAATGAGAAATAATTTGCAAATACCTGCTCAGCCATTTTGCAGTGGATCTTAAGAAGTTAACTGATGTTAAAGGACACGTATTACAAGCAATTAAAAGAAATGCCCAACCAAAGCTGATTAATGTTTTCTTCCTGATTTAGCTTACTTTGATTTCTCTCTAGAATCTGATTGATCAGTTGTCTTTATGTGATTGGTTTTGTATTTTCTTTCCCTTCAGTTTTCCTATATAGACATTTTCCCATACAGACATTTTTCTGAAATGTCTGTATGTTCAGAGTTGGAGAGATTGTGACATAGAGAATAGAATCTAAAACATCTCTTATCAACTTATTAATTTAGTATCATATAAATATAATTTTATGTATCCTGAATTAACTAAGGAAACCATCGTTTCCCCTTCAGAACTTGCTGAACTGTCTGAAAATGTTCATATTTCCTTTCCATGGAAAAAGTTTTCAAAAAACCACATTTTATTGACCACTTCTATCGTTTTCTCTGAAAATAACCAATGTATAAAATGTATAATATACAAAAAGATATTTAAAAATGCCAAAAAAGCTAAACCAAACACTTAAATTGCCAACTGGGTTAAAAATACAACATTTCCAGTATAGTTTAAACTACTCCTGTGTATTTCTCTCCTATCATATATATATATACAGGCATATATATATATATTTGTGTGTGTGTATATATACATATATATATGTATTTGACAGAAATTTTATCTGGACAGAAAGAAAATACATATGTATACACATGTGTGTGTATATATATATGTGTGTGTATATATATTTATATACATTGATACATGAAAATAATAATCAAATTCAGGACAGAATTTTTATCTGGACAGAAAGAAAATATATATATAGAAAGAATAAAATTGCAAGTATAAACAAGAGTAATCAACCAAACTGTGGAAAGAATATCAGAGCTCAAAGTTGGTTCTCCATCAAACAAAAATAAAGAAAAAATAATAAAGAATGAACAAAATCTCCAAAAGATATGGAATCATGTAAAGAAATGAAATCTATGACTCACTGATATTCCCAAAAGGGAAAGAAACCAAGCAAATTGAAGAACATATTTAAGGAAACTATTCACGAAAATTTCCCCTACCTTGCTACACAGGCCAACATTCAAATTCAGGGAATGCAGGGAACCTCTTTGAGATGCTGTACAAGATGGCCATTCCTAAGATACGTAGTCATCAGATTCTCCAATATCAAAATGAAAGAAAAAGACAGAGGAGGGGCAGATCACCTATAAAGAGCACCCCATTCATCAGGCTAACAAACAGCAGATCATTCAGCAGAAACCGTACATGCCAGAAGAGACTGGGAGCCTATATTCAGTATTCTTCCAACAAGAACCTCATATTCAATCAAACTGAGCCCAACAAGCCACAGAAATATAAGATCCTTTTAGACGAGTAAATGCTAAGGGAATACAAGGACCTACTACACCTTTAAGACCTGCCTTACAAGAGGTCCTGAAGGGTATGATAAATATGGAAAAGAAAGACCATTAACAGCTGCCACAAAAAAACACACGTAAGTACATGGACCACTGATACCATAAAGCAAGCACATAATCACATATGTATAATAACCAGCTAATAACACTACGACAGAATAAAATCCACACATATCAACATCAACCTTGTATGTAAGTGGGTGAAACACACACTTAAAAGGCAGAGTGGCAAGTTGGATAAAGAAACAGGACCCAACTCTATGCTGTCTTCAAGATATCCATCTCACAGTCAATGACACTCATAGATCAAATAAAATGATGGAGAAAAATCTACCAAGAAAATGGAAAAAAAAACCCCACATATTGCTATTCAAATTTCAGAAAAATAAAACAGACTTTAAAACAACAAAGATAAAGAAAAAGACAAAGAAGGGCATTACACATTAGTAAAGAGGTCAATTCAACAACAAAACCTAAATATCCTAAATATGTATTCACCCAGAAAAAGAGCACCTAGATTTATAAAATCAAGTTCGTAGGGATCATTGAAGAAATGCGGCTAGCCACACAGTAACAATGAGAAACTTCAACATCCCGCTGACAGTATTAGATCATTAAGGCAGAAAACTAACAAAAATATTAGGGACCGGAACATTGACACTTGACCAAATGGATCTAACAGACGTCTACAGAACTCTTCACCCCAAAACAGCAGTCAGTCTTCTCATCTGCACATGGCATATACTCTAAAATCAGCCACACAATCGACCATAAAATAATCCTCAGCAAATTCACAGAAACTGAAATTATATCAACCACACTCATAGACCGCAGTGTAATACAAGTAGAAATTAATACTAACAAAAATCACTCAAAACCATACAATTACATGAAAATTAAACAACCTTCTTACCGAACCACTTGGGTAAGCAATGAAATTGAGAGAGAAATCAAAAAATCCTTTGAAGCTAAGGAGAACGAGGATATAAAATATGAGAATTTCTGGGACACAGCAAAAACATTGATAAGAAGAAAGTTTACAGTGTAAAACACTCACATCAAAAAGTTAAACATCTCAAATTAAAAATCCATTATCACAACTAGGGGAACTAGAGAAATAAAAGTAAACCAACCCCAAAGCTAGCAGAAAATAAGAAATAATGCAAAACAGTTGGACAGAATAAAATTGGGAGGTGAAAAACCATACAAAAGATTAACACACTTATTAAATGGTTATTTGAAAGAATAAATAAGATGGATAGACTTCTAGTTAGACTAAAAAAACCAAAAGACATACATGCAATAATAAATGACAAAAGGAACTTTACAACTGATCCCACAGAAATATGAAAAACCCTCAGACACTATTAGAAAAAAACTGTATGCCCACGAACTGGAAAACCTAGAGGAAATGAACAAATTCCTGGAAATACACAGTCTCCCAAAATTGAGCCAGGAAAAAATTAAATCCCTGAAGAGAAAAATAATGAGTTCCAAAAGTGAATTAGTAGTAAAAAACCTACCAACCAGACAAAAGACCAGGACCAGATGGATTCACACACACATTCTTCCAAATGTATAAGGAAGAGCTGATATCATTCCTACTGAAACTGTTCCAAATAATTCAGGAGGAGGTACTTCTCCCTCAGTCACTCTATGTGCCCAGCATCATTCTGATACCAAAACCTGGCAGAGACACAGAAAAAAAAAAAAAAAAAAAAAAAAAAACCTTAAAACTTCTGGCAATATACTTGATGAACATAGACACAAAAATCCTAAACAAAATACTTGCAAGCCAAATAACAGCACCACATCAAAAAGCTAATCCTCCACTATAATGTAGGCTTTATCCCTGGGATGAAAGGATGGTTCAACATATGAAAATTAATAAATGTGATTCATCACATAAAAATAATTTTAAAAAACTATATGATCCTCTCAGTAAATGCAGAAATGACTTTCGATGTAATCCAACATCCCTTCAATTAAAATCCTTCAACAAACCAGGTTTTTAAAGAACATACCTCAAAGTAACAACAGTCATCTATGACCAACACACAGGCAACATCATACTGAACATGAAGTTAGAAGCATCGAGTACCAGAATAAGAGAAGGATGCCCAATCCCACCACTCCTATATAGCGTAGTAATGGAAATCCCAGCCAGAGAAATCAGGCCATAGGAAGATATACAAGGCATCCAAATAGAAAGAGATTAAGTCAAACTATCTCCGTATATAGATTATATAATTCTGTACCTAGAAAACACCATAGTCACTGCCTAAAACCTCCTAAATCTGATAAACAACTTCAGCAAAGTATAAGGATACAAAATCACTGTATAAAATTCGGTAGCATTTATATACGCCAATAACATCCAAGATGAGAGCCAAATCCAGAATGCAATCTCATTCACAATAGCCACAGAAAGAATAAATTACCTAGGAATCTAGCTAACCAGGGAGGTGAAAGATCTCTACAATGAAAATTACCAAACACTGAAATAAATCAGACATGACACAAACAAATGGGAAAATATTACATACTTGTGGATAGGAAGAATCCGTTTTTTGGAAATGGTCATACTGCCAAAAGCAATTTAGAGATTGAATGCTATCCTATCAAACTACCAATGGCATTTTTCACAGAACTAAAAAACCAAACGAAACCCTGTTTTAAAATTTGTATGAAGCCTAAAAAGAGCCCGAATATACAAGGCAACCCTAAGCAAAATGAACAAAGCTAGAGGCACCACACTACCTGAATTCAAACTATACTACAGAGCTACAGTAACCAAAACATCATGGCAGTGGTACACACGTAGACACACAGATTAACAGAACAGTTTAGAGAACCCAGAAATAAAGTCATACACCTACAACTATCTGTCCTCTGACACAGTTGACAAATAAAGCAATAGGGAAATAACTCCCTAATCAATAAATGGTGCAGGGATTACTGGTTAGCCATATGCAGAAGTTGAAACTGGATCCCTTCTGAAGCAGCCTTGTTGTCTGGGATGATATCCGAGGTTCATTTTCTAATGACAAGGAAATCAAGGACATGGACACACAAGAAGTGAGCTTAAGAGCAGAGTTTTAACACGTTCTTTAAAAATTAAAATGTAAAAGATTAATATGTGAATGGTGCCCATGGGAAATGAGAATACTTTGAGCCAGGAGAATCAAGATTATCATTCATATTTCTTTTATATTATATATGAGAATACTGGTGAGAGAATACTGGACAAAATAAGTTTTCAAAGTTACACAGCAAATGAGCGATGGATTACAATGAATTTTAGGCTGGGCACAGTGGCTTACGCCTGTAATCCTAGCATTTTGGGAGGCTGAGATGTGCGGATCACATGAGGTCAGGAGTTCGAGACCAGCCTGGCCAATATGGTGAAACCCCATCTCTACTAAAAATATTTAGAAAATAGCCAGATGTGGTGGTGGGCACTTGTAATCCCAGCTACTCGGGAGGCTGAGGCAGGAGGATCACTTGAACCCAAGAGGCGGAGGTTGCAGTGAGCCGACATTGCACCAGTGCACTCCAGCCTGGGCAACAAGAGCAAAACTCTGCCTCAAAAAACATTAATTTCAGGCTTTATAATATTGTAAAATGGAATTGAAATTAAAGACTAAAACATTTTTATAAAAAGGACAATTTTTAAAAAAAATAAGTAAAAACTTTTCTTATGTACATTTACCCAAGTTGAAATATAGCCACGTGAAAAAGAGACTTTCCAAATGAGAATCTGGGATTTTAGCTTGAACATCCATTCTTGGATACATCATAATGTGAGCTTCCTAGAGGAAGACAATATGTCTGCTTTGCTCAACTTTGCATCTCTAGGATTTACCACAATGTTTGGCACATGATATACAACATCAAAGACTAAATCAATATTTTTAAAGAAAATAATGAAAATAGTTTGTATAATTTCAACGTTCTCAAATATTTTAAAGGCAATATAATTTGTGTGTGTGGTTTATCACTCAAATCATTAAACAGGCTATATTCTATATATCTTCTTTCCTACTCTATTTCCAGGAAGTCCACTAGTCCTAGAAAAGCATGAAGCAGAGCCATTCTCATTGGTTCACAGACCTGCAGCCTTATATGGATCTGCTCCAGCTGACCAGAGGCTTATTAGCATGATATTTCTATACTCTTGTATGTTACTGACTTTTTCAGTGCTTTATTATAGGACAATAGCTGAACAATAGAAGCTTTTTTCCCTTATTATTGTTAGTTTTAATTTTTGTTTCCATTTTTTGGTTATTTTTGTTGGCGTGTTAAGTTTTGGGTTAAAAAAATGAATAAAACAAACTACCTAAAATATTCAATGTTCATATAGAGCATAAATTAATAGCATCATTCCACATGTCAAAACGTAGAACCTGAGGATGCAAATTCACCCAAGGAATAGAAACAATTCCTAAAGCAAGACAGAAAACAGCTCATGATAAATGTTCCCCATGTTACAGTATAACTTTCGTTTAAACATTTAAAATGGTTTAAAGTACATTATAGAATTACACAAATAACAAACTGGTCTATTCTCCTGTTGCTTGTACTCCCCTCATTTTAAGATTATTTCATTAAATGACAATAGGAATCATTAAGCTAAATGCATACTCTGCATATTAAAATTTTGTATGCAAAGATTTCCAGGTTTTAACTGAAGTGAAACTTAGTAGTAATCTAAGGGAATGCACAGTCACCTAGTCATGTTACTATCAGGCCACTAAGGATAATTGAGGACGGAAGGCATTTTATGAGAACAAAAATACTAGTTTCAGATTTTGTACCTAGAGAGATATAGAATCAATGAGGCGGCAGAACAGAGAGCAGCATAGATATCCTAACTTCGAAATTCTCATACTTAAAAGCTCATCTCATGACCTTCTCAAGTTTTCTCTAGGCCTGGGTTGTGTCCGTGAAAGACAAATGCACTGGGGTATTTATATCTAATGGAGAAAATAATAAATCAGTGCAACTGGATAGCTGTTGATGGGAGCAATTGATACTGTATAATTTGTTGATTTCATTATGTGAGCACACATATTTAATTTATATTTAATAATTAATAGGATTTATTAATTTTATTAATAAAATGCTGAGAGGGATAATCAGCAATTAAACATTACTTGCAATCATCTAAAGTGGAATACAATTATACTCTTTTTTTGTTTGTTTTTTGTTTTTTGAGAGAGAGAGAGAGTCTCACTCTGTCACCCAGGCTGGAGTGCAGTGGCATGATCTCGACTCACTGAAACCTGGGTCTCCAGGGCCCAAGTGATTCTCATGCCTCAGCCTCCCAAGTATCTGAGATTACAGGAGTATGACACCACCCCTGGCTAATGTTCGCATTTTTAGTAGAGATAGGATTTCACTATGCTGCCCAGGCTGGTCTGGAACTCCTGGCCTCAAGCAATCTGCTTGTCTCAGCCTCCCAAAGTGCTGGGATTACAGACATGGGCCACTGTGCCTGGCTGGAATATAATACAAATATATTCTTGATATGAATTTCCCTTAACTGTCCACAAGACCTAAATCAGCACTACTATCCTAGAGCTCACAGAATATGTGATCCCTTACACAGGATCCCACATAACCAATGGACCTACTCTAGAGCAAGAAAGTTGTATCATGTTCTGACACTATCTGGAAGCAAATGACTTCATATGATGTTGGAATAACCTAAAGATGGAATAACCTAAAGCTGAGACATCAGCTACAAAATGATGCCCTATAAGGATCAGACACTTTCAGCCAGGATTCAGTCTGTACTCTCAATCAATCATAATTGTATATTATTCTATCTACAGTAAAGTGTATGAGGCCAGGAACTAAGTAGAATTCACTGTGCCCTAAATGAAGAATTTGTGATTGTCTTTTTTACAACTCTAGGTTCTATGTTTAAGTCCTGTCTTCAAGATTGCAAAAGTCGATCTCACATATAGATAAAAAAAAAAGTTACTGTATAACACAGTAACTTATTTGCTATTGTAAAAATTTTCAAAGAATACCCAGCTAAATGTAGAATAAAATATGAGTGTCTAAGAAGCCACACTGACTCTGCTTTAGAATAATAGGTCATTATACATGTGGAGGAAGCTTCAGAATAATCTTATCTCATCCTCTGTATTTATCAATGAAAAGATCAAAGGACCAGGAAGTCTGGGGGTTTTTCTCATGTTGCATGACTAGCTAGGGATATAACAGTAAGTATAACCTTACTATGTCAATTCTCTGTAAATGTATATATTTACTTGATTGGGACACTTATTTGAAAAGTTCCATATGAAAAAATTGTATTCTGTACTTTATTTTCTAATTAATTGTTAAGGAAGGTAAATGAAATGTGTAATCGGGATAAATGTTTTAGTTTAATTAAACTAATAAAATAAGAATGGATACAACAGCAAGAAAACTTTCAAAATTGTTAAAAAATAGAATTGTCAGCTAAAAATCCATTGTCACTTTGTATTAGGGAACCAAAGTGAAAAACTGTGAAGAATACATATAATCTCCTAAATATTTCCCAGAGATCAATTTAAAGCAAAGAATAAGAAAGTAATATTTATTAAACTCTCCCAAAGGCATATCAACAGAAGAAATTGCAAAGAAAAAAGTAATCAAATCTTTTCATAGCAGATTAAATTCAAGAGCTTTCCTAAGACAGTAATTTCTTACTATAATGTCTGGAGAACAGGAAGAATGAGGACGAAAGCAAAATCTTTTCAAGGTGTTAATGGGTAGGTGTTGAACTTTTTCAACTCCCATGTTAATGGGGGTAGAAATGGTGAGGAGTAGGAGAGCAAGGATATAGATCACAGACTAGCATTTTCGAAGTTGTAAGGGTTTCTAGTTAGGTTTCAATTTCCCCAGGAAACAGATTACCATGTTTTTGATGATCTGTGAGATAATTTTCTCTGTTGTATATGTTTTGGCGATGAGTAGAGTCACTGTATTCTGGGGCATCTTCTTAGTCTGCTTTGTGGCCTAATCTCCACTGTCTCAGATGAGGTCATTAGAGAGTATAAAAGTAGAAACAAGTCTTAGAGACAATGATGCTGTGTGGGATGGCAGTGCTCTATGAACAGACATAACATAAAGTAAAATAAGATCAGTGGCCTAAAAGGTAGCTTACATGTGGCAAGTGCTGCTTTATTTATCAGAATTTTGTATCTTCAATTTGAGCCTCATGTAAGAATTTGATAAAATCATGCTTGATAACCACAAAAAGCGATTAAAAAGTGAATTATTTTTAGTAAAATTTATAAAATTGGGACTATGTCAAGGATAGCAATAGCTATTTGCAATATAACTGATGCTGACTACCTCATATTTCTCATGTCACTGTAATATTATATAGATATATTAAATATATAAGATTATATATGTGACATATATATGAATATATATGTCATACATAAAACCATATGATTTATGTATATAATTTATTCTTAGGTTTAAATGAGAATATCAGGAAAATTTTTCTGATTCAAGTTTAGGCTGATTTGTATATAACTGCTTTGAAGGCATTCAGCTCATTGTGGTATGGTATCAGAGGAGGGAAAAATTACTTTGCCCTAAAATGAAAATACATCTTAATTTATAAAAGTAGCATGAATTAGTTGGATTTCTTTTTACATGGAGGTTAAGAAAGAATGATAAAGAGTTAAAGGAATAACTGTCCTATAATGTCCATGGAGTTGCATCAGAATAGGCTGACATATCCTGGAACATCTTGATATGGTGGCTTAAACTATTCTTAATTTCTTGAACCTTGCTGAAACTAATCTGAACTGAGCGAGTGCCTCTGGGACTGCATTGCCTTGCTATATGCTGATGGAACAACAGAAATAACATAAAAATTCAGCTCCCTCACCCATAGATTTGTCTATCTATGCAGTGTCAAGTGTCCAGATACTTTGAAACATTAGGAGTGACTGACATTTCCATTTCTGAACTAGAAACTCTGGCAGATTGTTGACCCAGCCTTCATCTGAAAAAGCCCTTTTTCTGAACTAGAATCTTATTTAAGAATGATTGGCATACCTTAAAATCAAATATTTTTTGAATTGCTGTGTTACTAGTCTAATTTGGAAAAATAAGAGAAACCATCATAAATTTCTAGACAAACTATGTTAAATGCCTAATATAAAAGTAGAAACTTTAACCATTTTATAACTTATTAACTGCTGATACCATCAAGTATCAATACAGAAGATCTGTAATTATTATTCTATATTATTTCCAATGTATTTTATAGTTATTGAATTTGCTGCAAATGACTTAAATTAGCGGTTTTTAAAACATTAGGCCCTTTAGCATTAGCTTCAGTTCTACTGTGAATGAGAGGAGAAAATAGTTGAGATACTCTTTAGAATGTAAGTTAATAAAGGAAGAAATATTGATTTGTTTTCTTCTCTTTACACATGTATCTCAATGCTGAGGATGGTATCCTTCACATAGTAGGTGCTCTGTAAGTATTGCTCAAATTAATGGAGGGATAACAGGAGCTTTGTATAACTCAGTAAAGATTGTAACATTGCCTCTTCAAGAGGCTCCAAGACACAGACAACTCTAAAAAGTACAGGTAGATGTACTCTTTAGAATTTTTGAAAGTGACTTCAGGTGGTATACTTTTTCTTTTGTTTTGTTTTTCATTTTTGATGTAGAAAGAAGAATGTGAAAGTCTTAAGGGAAGAGTTGTCATGGAGCCTGTGAGACCCCCATCTCTAAAAAAATAATTTTAAAAAATCATCTGGGTTTGGTGGTATATGTCTGTAGTCCTAGCTACTCAAATGCTGAGGTGTGAGGATCACTTCAGCTCAGGAGTTAAAGGTGCAGTGAGCTGTGATCGTACCACTACACTCCAAGCTGGGCAACAGAGTGAAACCCTGTCTCTCTTACAAAAAAAAAAAAAAAAAATTAAAAGAATATTTGTCACATATTTCTACTTAGAGTTGAATCAGGACAGGTTGCCAAGGCTGGGAAATTCTTGTTGCACAGGAGCGGTTTGAACATCCAAGCTTTTAAAAGACCTAGATATTCTCATGTTATTTCACTGATGACAGAGTACATGTGACAATTATATTTTTAATTTTTTAATACAATAGAAAACTCCTTGTTTCATTGTATAAAGGAACATTCTGGCTGTTCAATTACTAATCACAAATATCCTGGTACACAAAATAAAATTCTGAAACATAGTAAAGATGGACTAATTAGATAGTCTGAGCATATACACTTTACTTGCCCTCTTCTCCGTGATCTCTTGTGACTACTCTGCATATGTGTGCATATTTGACACACATACACAAGTGTGTATGTTTATGCATACCACACCAGATTAATTTCCAATTTTATGGAAAGAAACAGGAATTCCAAAATTTTTGAAAAATGTAGAAAAGGTATAAAGTAATTAATATCAGATAAATAAGAACAGAAAAACTATAACCCCAATATGACAAATGAAGAGTGGAGATCCACAAAGCATGAGAGAGAGTACTAAGTAGCTATCATAGTAGTTAATTAAAGACAAAAATCCTAACCAGCTGATCAAATGAGTCCACCTACTTTATGTCTACAACCCCTAATACCCAATGGCAATCTAAAAACCAAAACTGTACCATAGATAATATGAACTACTTGCTTGGGGTCAGGTTTTGTTAACACACAGAATAATGAGAAAGAAGGAGAGAGCTTCAGGAAAGTCTGGACAGGCTGAGAAATGGAGTGGGGAGGTAGGAGAGAAGTCATTTCATTCATGGAAGAAATTTACTTATATTTTAAGTGTCGGAAGAAATTATTCCTTATTTTAGCTGCTAGAGACTGTCCTAAAGTTTGCTGCAAGCCTCACACTAATAGACCCTGAGTGAACTTAAAAAAACAGTTCTTAACTTTTTACACATAGTGTTTGATTATCCCTTCTACTTAAACTCATATCCCTTCTACTTAAACTCATAAATTCAAATCAATCACTAAGAATCATAAGCTACTTGAAGAAAACAAAGAATATTAAAGAAAAAAAATAAAGAAATCAGTCAAGGTGCCTGGAAAAGATGCTAAAAGGAAATCCAGGGAATAAAGGAGAGTTTAATAAAATATATATGCTAGTTATGAGAAATTTGAAAGATGATTGAAACCAGAAAAGAAATATAAAGATTAAGAAAATGAAGCAATCAGAAAGAATTATAGACAAATTGATAAACATTGCCTAAATTAAAAATAATCGACATAAGGCTGAACATGAAATCAAATAAATAAAACTCAAACAGAAAATTAAAATACCAAGACAAGGGAATTACAGATAGCAATTTTTTAAAATGTGCTAAAAAGTTAGAAGATATCAAGGATTAATCTAAGAGGGCTAATATATTTTTAATAGATGTACTGGTAAGTCGTAGGTAAGTAGTAGAGCAAGGATTTGAATGCAAAGCTTCATGCTTTGTAACAGGACATGGAAATACTAAAAACTTTCAGAGCAAGACCATATCTAGAAAACAAAAGAAGGAAAACTATGTTGACATTTCATTAACAAAATTACATGTTGAAAGATGCTGCTGCAATATTCACAGAGATTTAAGGAAAATTATTTTGAAACCAGTCAATCCATTATATGAAATGTGAACAGAACATAGCAACAGTTAATTTTAAAGACATAATGAAAGTTCAGAACTTGTAAAGGGTAAGAAATTTAATATAAGAAATCTAAAACCCATCGGCTCTCTCTGAAAGAATTAGCACTGAAAGCATATACCACAGCCAAAGAAAATAATGTCATAAAATATAATGTTTTAAACATAGTACGATTATAGAAGCCACTAAAATATATGTTTAATAATTTGGAAGTATAAATAATATATTCATAACATATCATTTATATGTATGCAATATAATCATGTAATGATAAAATAGAAATATTTATACATAAATTAAAAACAAATTGTTATTAACTGCAATAAAACAACCCCAGATGAACTCAACATGGGAGATTGGGGGCCAGGAGGAAACGACAGCATGCTAGTTTATCTATTATTAGAAGGAAAATGGGGTGAAGAGTAAGAGGATGAAGGAATAACTGATTTATCTTGATGATTCATAAAAAATGTTATAAAAAGATATGTACTTGAGAAATTAACCATTACAAATCAGTTACATATTGAAAATTTAAATTTTCTTAATAAAATTCACTGATTATCACACTATTAAAGAAAAGATATAAAAGACAAAACAACAACATATAGCCTTATTTTATTTTTAACAGACTCACCTAAGATAAAATTTTAAAGATAAAAAGAAGGAGAAATGATATATATGCCAGCAAGTGCTGATGAAAGAAAGCTAATGTTAAAATGTTGATGAAACTCCAAACAGACTTTAATTCCATCATAAATGCCATATTAATAAAAGGTAATATAAGAAAATATAAATCATTAAACTTTAATCATGTAAGACAAAAGCTACCACATATATAAAGCAGAAGCAGAAAGTGAGGCATTGCCAATTCTAGAAACACAATGGCAGCATTTAACACAGAATTTCCAGAAATCAGCAAAAGAATAAAATAATAAATAAGGCAGAGGATTTGAATGACACAATGTAAGTAGTTTAGCCATTTATTCAACAAATATTTTTGAGTACTCACTGTGTGACAGTTACTCTTTTGAGTGTTCTAGATTGTGACAGTAAAAAAGAAAAGTCCAGATCTAAAGATTTTACCTTCTCATTTTTATAACAAAAGACAGACAATTGAAAAAGTAAATTAAATACACCACATATGACAAGGTAGTAAGTATTTGAAGAGAAAGAGGAAAGTCAGACTGGGTGGGTGAGCAGATTGCAGTTTCACTTGGGTTTATTAGGGAAGGCTTCACTAAGAATAAGACATTGAGCAATGCTCAGAGGAGGAGTAAGAGTTAAAGCTAACAGGAGATTTTGAGTAGAACAATGACACGATCTGGTTTACATAAAATTGCAGGACTGGGTAATTTGGTGGGAAAAATAAAATTAACTGTCAGTAAGGGTGGAATGACAGGAACAGATTGGAAGCCTATAGCAATAATTCATGTAAAACATTATGGTGGCTCGGACCAACTTGCATCAGTAGAAATAGCTAAAAACGGCCAAATAGTAAATCTACAATGAAAATAAAGCAAAATGGATATACTGATAGATAGGATGGGCAGCATGGTTTATTTTCTGTATTTATATCTTAGTCAATATTCTTAATTCCTGGGTCTGGCTATTATTCCACAATTTTGTGATTATTAAAAGGAATTCAAAACATCTCCTAATTATCATAAATGCATAAGAAAGAGGACTGATGTATTATATCAAACCAAAAAGCTTAATGTATTAGTCTGTTTTCATGCTGCTGTTAAAGACATACCTGAGACTGGTCAATTTACAAAGAAAGTGATTTAATGGACTAACAGTCCCACAAAGCTGGGGAGGCCTCACAATCATGGCAGAAGGGAGGAGGAGCAAGTCACATCTTACATGGATGGCAGCAGGCAAAAAGAATGTGCAGGGGAACTCCCGTTTTTAAAACCATCAGAGCTCATGAGACTCATTAACTCTCACAAGAATAGCACAGGAAATATCTGCTCTCATATTTCAATAATCTCCCACCAGATTCCTCCCATGACACGTGGGAATTGTGGGAGTCACAATTCAAAATGAGATTTGGGTGGGGACACAGCCAAACCATATCATTCACTCCACCCCCTCCCAAATCTCACGTCCTCACGTTTCAAAACCAATCATGCTTTCCTAATAGTCCTCCAAAGTCTTAACTCATTTAAGCATTAACTCAAAAGTCCACAGTCCCACATCTCATCTGAGACAAGTCCCTTCCACCTATGAGCCTGTAAAATCAAAAGCAAGTTAATTACTTCCTAGATACAATGCAGGAACAGGCATACAGTAAATATAGCCCTTCCAAATGGGAGAAATTTTCCAAAACAAAAGGGCTACAGGCCCCATGCAAGTCTGAAATCCAGTGGGGCAGTCAAATCTCAAAGCTCTAAAATTATCTCCTTTGACTCCATGTCTCATATCTAGGTAACATTGATGCAAGAGTTGGGTTCCCATGGTCTTGGGCAGATCTGCCCTCATGGCTTTGCAGGATACAGCCTCCTACCTAGCTGCTTTCATGGGCTAGCATTGGGTGTCAGTGGCTTTTCCAGGAGCACAGTGCAAGCTGTCAGTGGATCTACCATTCTGGGGTGTGGAGAATGGTGGCCCTCATCTCGCAGCTCCACCAGTCAGTGTCCCAGGGAGGACTCTGTGTGAGGACTCTGACCCCATATTCCCCTTCTACACTGCCCCAGTGGAGGTTCTCCGTGAGAGTACTGCACCCACAGAAAACAGTTGCCTGGGCATTCAGGCATTTCCATACATCCTCTGAAATCTAGGTGGAGGTTCCCAAATGTCAATTCTTGACTTCTGTGCACCTGCAGCCTCAACACCACATGGAAGCTGCCAAGTCTTGGGGCTTTACCCCTCTGAAACCACAGCCTGAGCTGTACCTTGGCCTCTTTTAGTCATGGCTGGAACAGCTGGGATGCAGGGTGTCTTATCCCTCGACTGCACACAGCAGAGGGACCCTGGGCCCAGTCAAGGAAACAATTTTTTCCTCTTAAACTTCCAGGCCTGTCATGGGAGGGGTTGCCACAAAGGTCTCTCACATATCCTTCCCCATTGTCCTGGGGATTAATATTTGGCTCATTGTTACTTATGCAAATTTCAGCAGTCAGCTTGAATTTCTCCTTAGAAAATGGGATTTTCTTTTCTATTTCATTGTCAGGTGGCAGATTTTTCGAACTTTTATGCTCTGCTTCCCTTATAAAAGTGAATGCTTTTAACAGCACCCAAGTCGCGTCTTTAATGCTTTGCTGCTTAGAAATTTCTTCCGTCAGATACTCTAAATCAACTCTCTCAAGTTCAAAGTTCCACCAGATTCTAGGGAAGGGGCCAAATGCTACCAGTCTCTTTGCTAAAACATAACAAGAGCAAATGTTGTTCCAGTTCCAAATAAGTTCCTCATCTCCATCTGAGACCACCTCAGCTTGGGCTTTATTGTCCACGTCACTAACAAGTCTCTAGGAAGTTCCAAACTTTCCCACATTTTTCTGTCTTCTTCTGAGTCCTCCAAACTCTTCCAACCTCTGCCTGTTCCCCAATTCTAAAGGCACTTCCACATTTTCAGGTGTCTTTTCAACAGCAACCCACTCCCAGTACCAATTTACTGTATTAGTCTGTTTTCATGCTGCTGATAAAGACATACCTCAGATTGGGCAATTTAGAAAATAAAGCAGTTTAATGGACTTACAGTTCTTCATGGCTGGTGGGGGGCTCACAATCATGGTGGAAGGCAAGGAGGAGCAAGTCACATCTTACATGGATGGCAGCAGGAAAAACCAGAGAATGAGCAGAAAAACTGTTTTTAAAACTATGTGATCTCATGAGACTCATTGACTACAATAAGAACAGTGCAGGAAATATCCACCCCCATAATTCAATTATCTCCCACATGGGAATTGTGGGAGTTACAATTCAAGATGAAGTTTGGGTGGGGACAAAGACAAACCATGTCATTAATAAATTGTGTGTATATATATATATATAAACTTATATTTGGTCATCATACTTTAAATGACAGTGTAACAGGTCAGTTGTAAAAAAAAACTGTGTTCACTAGGATATTTTATATTAAAAAAAATTGACCTGAATACGTTGAAGATTTAAGGATAAAATAACAACAAATAACTTATTATTCATTATAATTCATTTATTTCTTTATTAACTGCCAGCGAATGTAGGCAATAACTTAAAAATGAATGATAATGAAAGCATGACACAACAAAAACTTTGGGATATGGCTGACGAACTACTCAGAGGAAATTTAGTGTTAAATTAACTTATTAAAAAATAAAGACTAAAATCCAATTTTCACATGAGAAAGAGGAAAAAGGAAGAACCACATAAGCACAAGATATAACAACATGATTGATATTTAAAACCCAAATAAATGTATTTTTTTTAAAAAGAGACTACCAAAAAAAATTATTGACATAAGTGAAACCTGGTTATTTGTAAAAAAGCAATATTACTAAAATGCAGAAAAGTACTTATTTCTGTTGAAAAATAAAATGATGAAATAAACAACAGCAAAACATAAAAATAGTCATATTTTTTGATACGTGTGTGATCAAATAATTAAAACAATGTACAAATTTATATCATGTATTTGAAACTCTAAACTTAACGTATGATTCCCTGGTGAAATGTTATTTAACAATACTGATTTAAAAGAAGTAATAAAGAAAAAACAAAGAATAAACTTTAAAGGTGGTCAAATGCCGTTGTGATAGGCAGAAAAATTGCATACCAAAGACGTTCACCTCCTACTCCCTGGAGCCTGTGAATATGTTACATCCCATGTCAAAGACAAGTTATAGTACCAGATGGAAATAAGGTTTCTAATCAGATGACTTTTAAAAGAGAAAGATTCTAATGAACTATCCAAGTGGGACCAATATAATTGTAAGTCTTTAAATGTGGAAGGAGGAGGAACAAAAGTTGACGGCTAGAGTGAAGGCTAGAATGGTTAGCATGACGATGAGAAAATTATACAAACTATTCTTGCCTTGAGGAAGGAAGAGTGCCACGAAGGGGAAATGCAGGCAGCCCGAAGAGTTGGGGAATATAAGGAAACTGATGTTCCCTGATGTATTTTGGCTGTGCCCCCACAGAAACCTCATCCTGAATTGTAATTCCCATCATCCGCACATATTGTGGGAGGGACATAGTGAGAGTCCATTGAATCATGGAGGCAGTTATCTCCATACTGTTCTCATGATAGTGAATGAGTTCTTATGATTTCTGATGGTTTTATAAGAGGCTTTCCCCCACCTTCGTTCTGCACTTCTCCTTACTGTTGCCATGTGAAAAAGGGTGTGTTTGTTTCCTCTTCTACCATGATTGTAATTTGCAGAGACCTCCCCAAACCTGTGGTACTGTGAGTCAATTAAACCTCTTACCTTTACAAATTCCCCCATCTCTGATATGTCTTTATAAGCAGCATGAGAACAGACTAATACACTCCTCTGGAAGCTACAAGAGAAATGCAACTCTTGATTTTAACACAAAGTTATTTCAAACCATCAAGTTATCACAATTCATTAAAGCAGCAATGGGAAACTAATGCAACCCACAACAAAAGCGCCAGTTCCATACAGTTGGGATGTAAATCCTATCATACTTCAAGGGATGGTTAAGCACTGTTTATATAACTTGTTCTAAAGCCCAGGAATAGCTGGCTAGCATCCTGTAGTATTCTAAAAGGATATGTTATAGAGTGATTGTGACATAAAAACCTAACATAGTTGACAGAATTAGAGGGAAAGAAAAAAGGGAAGCAGATGCAGTAGGGAAAAGAAAGAGAAAGATGAAGAGAAAGAAAAACTATCAGCCAAGCACATGAATAATATAGTTGAAAAAATAACACACTAAACATGGTTTACAAGGAAGTGTAAAACATTTTAATATTCAGGACTTTATTAATGAAATTCATGGCATAGGGAAATTAAATAATTTTTTCACATAAAATATTTTTATAACATCACCCATTTCTGAGATTAGATAAAAAAAGTTGTTAGACTCAAAAGAAAATGCCAGCATTAAGGAATACATGGTAATTTTTAAAAAGTAATCTCCAGCAACCATTATAATACTGATATGATAGAAAATTTCCACTGAATTCTATAACTGGAAAAGCCTGACTGCTGTCTTTGAAAGTATACATCATTTACTAGAGATCTTTGTGAATAAAACTAGATAAATTATTAAGATGGTTAATTTTAGAAGGTAGAAAATTGTTGTTTAAAAACTATATGATCATATACTCAAGAAATAGTATTTAAGAAAACGTTATATAAACACTAATGTGGACTGGGCATGGTAGTTGACACCTGTAATCCCAGTACTTTGGGAGCCCAAAGCAGGTGAATCACCTGAGGTCAGGAGTTCGAGACCAGCCAAGCCAACATGGTGAAACCCCATCGCTACTAAAAATGCAAACATTTGCCAGGCATTGTGGCTCATGCCTGGAATCCCAGCTACTCGGGAGGCTGAGGCAAGATAATTGCTTGAACCTGGGAGGCAGAGGTCGCAGTGAGCAGAGATTGCACCAGTACACTCTGGCCTTGGCAATAGAGCTAGAATCTTGTCAAAAAAAAAAAAAAAAGCTAATGTGACTAACCTATTTATGAATGACAACAGCATTATATATATCAAGTAACATTAAAACAAAGAAACAACAATATGAACTAGAAATATTATAAGTAAAATAAATGAACACAATTATACAAAAAAATTCTTAATTTCTAGTATTTAAGTGCAACTAAAATGAGATTGTTACCATTCAACATTTTGGCAAACATTGAAAAGTTTAAGGTACTTACACATTTGTAAGCGTGTACTATAACACATAGCAATATCTGATAAGAATTTATATCCTAAACATCAACCTATAAAGTGATGTATAATTACAGAACACCTATATTACGTCACAAGTTAACAGTTTAAAAAATTAGACAGATCTATGTGAACTGGCAGAGAGATTTTTAAATAAACAGAAACAAGTTTCAAAGTTATGTTTGTGCATGCGTATGTCCACATATATAAGGAACAACCCTGAAGGAGACACAAAAATGTTCATAGTACTCCTCAATTAAAAAGGGAATCGGATAGAGGAAACAAGTAAAGGAGAGGTCTGCTGCTTGCATTTTCTGCAAAGTGATTGATTCTCTATATATTTTGATGTAATGATAAGTTAAAGTCTAAATACAATTAACACTACACTGGTGTTCATGGTCCAACTCGGGAAAATAGCAAGCATTTTAAGCATATTACAGATAATTTAGTACAGAGATTTGGTTACACAATTGCTGGAAGACCAAGGGAGCCAATTAGAGAGAAGGAGACAACTCAGAGATCTCCAACTATAGAAACTCACTATTGCATTAGAATCAGCAGGAAAAATAAAAGAGAGAGAGAGAGAGAAAAAGAATGGTATTACTAAATTTCAGGGGGTGAAGTCACCCGGCAGAAAGTGGAATAACCACAAGAAGGGTTGGTGGTGTAAACAAGATATCATGCTGTCATACGCTCTGCCTCGTCATATAGACAGACTGGAGTACAACGCACTGCCTCGGCATATTGACTGGAGTACAACGCACTGCCTCGGCATATAGACTGGAGTACAACGCACTGCCTCGGCATATAGACTGGAGTACAACGCACTGCCTCGGGATATAGACCGGAGTACATATGCCCTAGCTTTTTCCTTTTCCTCTCTCCGCTGCATCAGGCTCTGAAATCGCCTGCCAGTGTCTCCCATTGGCTGAAACACAACCGGCAACAGCTGAAAAAATAACCATGAAAACTGCTTCCAGGGGTCATCCCACCTGGAACACCTAGCAATATATGGGAAGAATAAGGAACAGGTTTGAAAGTAAACAAGCCCTGGACAGACTCAAATGCATGTGATACATTTAATCACTTTTTATGATTTTTTTTATATTCTTACAAGCTAATATTTATATTTAAAACTCAGGAGTAGATATGCAGAATGTTCAATTGGAAGATATCTAGTAGACTGTCAGAGAAAATAGTCTACACAGCTCTAATAAAATAAGAACCAACTATAGGTATTATATATGTGCCTACTGGTGTGAATATTGCTCTTCTTTTCTAATATGAAAATTTGTACCATACAAAACAGCGTTTAAATATTCAATACCATATTCAGAACTTGAGAATTCTAACCACATAAGAACTAGCAATGATTTCAGTCAAGTAGATATTTTATGTATTCTCCCATGAATCACACTATGAAAATTTCTGATTTCTCTCATTCTGGGGTTAGATTATGATGTAAATTAGTCTGGGAAGAAGCCGCACACAAAAGCCATCAAGGGTTTCAAGAGGAAACAACAGGCTCTCAAAAATCCATGGAAAGTCTAATTTAATCTGGGGAAATACTTGCCTGATTAGGTTCTTTTATTGGACTCTGAAGTTATAAGAATGATAGCTTAAATCATTCCCATGGAATAGAGACAGAAGACAGTCAAAGTCATTTTTAATATACAAATATAATAACTTGCTCATTGGTTATCAAGAAGCTATAATTAGGAATGTCCTGTTTAGTACTGAATATTTTAGGCTAAAACACTGTTTATATCATATTTTATGTATGCCAAGTAAAGTCTTTACATGAGATGGTCCAATCAAGGAATGCCTTGGTCAACTTCTTATGACTGTAACCATGAGCTATGTGAGTTTTCTCTAATCTCTACTTCCAGCTGTGCCATGCAAATCCAACCTGCAAGAAATTGCAGAACTGATTTTACTAAATACTTACTTTCACAATGATGTTCCTTTACAGGGATAAACATGAAACTTTTAGACTTATATTCAAGATATATTATGAATCAATTTTCATTCTTTTTATGCATTACATCTTACATGTTAATAAAAGTACTGGGAGATTTTTCCAAATGATGACAACTTTCTGTATTTCCTGCTGTTTTTGTAAGACTATTTTTGCTTTAGAAGACTTTCTCAACAATACTCAGCTAATATAACTATGTACACAAAAATCAATCAATCGACTAATCCAATAAATCTTTAAAGTCTGTGAAGCATTTCTGTATACATATTTTCAGGTGTTCCTCAAAACCCTTTTATAAGGTATGTTGGATGGGGGTGAATATGAGATTATTTGGAGCAGATTTGACAGGAAATAATATATTAGAAAATGCTGAGAAGGTTGAGCCTTTTGGCAAAACATATCATTGTTTCTCTCCTTTTCCTTCCTACTAGAATTAAAAAAGATAGGAAGCAGGAACTAACTATCCGTAACCTTATAACCTTCCTGGCAACTAAAAGGGTAAAAATTCAAGACAGAAGCTAAAATGAAAGAAGAAATTGAGGCAAGATTTTTATGTAAAGACATCACTTTATGACTGGCAGAGAGAAAATGACTACAAAGCCCAGACAAATACCCAGACGTGCACAGAAAGAGTGACTGTCTTTGTTTATTTAGAACACTAATATAAACTTGGAAACAGGGAGAAACAGTAATCTCCTTAGGCATTACACTGCTATAAAGAGAAAAAAAAGTACATGTCCCAAATTAAAGAAAAAGTGAAGCAACTCCATTTCTACCTGTAGTGCCAACCCCATGACATCTGAATTCTTCACAACGTTGGCTTTCAATTTGGAAATAATTTATTGAGGGTGAATTTTATGTCACTATGTTTGAAGAAAAACATACAAAGACACTCTTGCCCTGCAATGACTTCCTGCAAAACTCAGAAATACCCTCCTGTCTATGCCTCTCTTCCACAGAGTTATCCCAGATGCCTTCTTTGTAAAAACAGCTGCATTTGTATGCTCAGATGTATAATTTAAAAATCAGACTGTACTCTTCAGAAAATTCCCAAGAATAAGAGTTTAACTGGCAAATTTTTATCGATTTTAAGATCTTGGAGCCTGTGGTCCAAGTACACATCAAGTGACACCAAGAAATCAGGAGGAAAAATGATGAGTAGGCTGTATGTGATGGGCATGAACAGTTAAAGAGTGCAGCCTGCTCCAGAACATGAAAATCTGTACTAGAATCACATGGATCTTTGGTAATGAGGATATGTATAGTAATTACATCACAGTAAACACAAAGGTAATATCTTTAAAATGATGATGATGTAATTTTAAGATGATGATGAGGTTAGAAGATGTACTTCCTGTCCTTCCTTGAAAAGTTAGCCTGGTTTCAGATAAAGGGAGAATTCAAATATCTAATTCCCACTAAAGGGAAACATACAGGAAAGCTAGAGCTCTTTATTAGTATAATATTTACTAATTCATTAAGTGTATCTATTAAGTGGAGCACTATTCTATGCATCAGAAGTATAGAAATGAGCAGATTTGTGCAACAGAGCTTCATACACAAATAGTAGAAGAAATAAGCAGACATAAAAAACAGACAAAAATAGAAATAAACAATTTGGTGCATATAAAGAACAATGTTTATGGTGAAAGGAATGAACTTATATTAACTGTGTAACTGCAAAAGGAGAACTTGGTAGTACTAGGATTTGAAGTAATGAATAAATGTGGAATAGCTTTAAGAAATAATGTTGTTCATTGACAAAGAATAAGCACAGTACAACTGGGTATTGGATTCTAGGTATATTTGGTTTTCCAGTTTCTGGTATCATCTTAGGAGAAGGCCAATGTCACTCATTTTGATTATTTTCATAGTTTCTTTTTGTTGTTCTGATTTTCCCCTCCCTGAAATATTTTAGTATGATCCCTTTATCCTTAGTACTTTCAAATTTTGCCAAAATTTGTCTTAACGTGGGTCTTTTTTCTTTTATTGTACTTGTTTATTTTCTTTGGAACATTATTTTTTTCAAGTTCAGGAATTTTGACTCTATTAATTCTGGAAAATATGGTTGCTTTCACTTTGTTCAATCTATTAATTTGATGTTACAATCAAAATTACCTAATTTCCTTTTCTTTTCTCTCTTGGTTTATATCTTCTTGACTCTCTCTCTCTTCCATTTATTCACAAATATGATCCGTATATATTCATTTTAAATCGTTCTGTTGAATTTTTACGGTCTGCTGCCACATTTTCACTTTGAAAACTCTTGTCTTATGGATGTCTTTTTATAATGTCATTTTTCTGTTCCATGGTTTCAATACACTGCCTTATTTCTGTGAGGATGCTAATTTTTAAATAATCTTTTGATAGCTGTACTGTTTCTATTTATTCCATGTTTTCTTGTTTTCTGTTTGTTGCTATCTCTGTAGTCTGGCTGAAAATCTAACAACCCTGGCAATATTGACTTCTGATGAAGATGCCCAGCAACAGGAAATCATCTATTGTTGGCAAAAAATGCAAAATGGTATAGCCACTTTTGAAGACAGTTTGGGAGTTCCTTATGTAGCAAGATATAGTCTCACCATACCACCCCAGAAGTCTTGCTGTTAGGTTTTCACCCAATTAATTTTAAGATATATGTACACAAATGACTATGTATGAATGTTTGTAATGGTTTTCTTTATAATTACCAAACACTGGGAACAAACAAGATGCCTTCCTATATGCTGGGGAGGTTTGTCCCTTCCAAATCTCGTGTTAAAATGTGATTCCAAATGTTGGAATCGGGGCCTGGTGGGAGGTCATTCCATTAAGCGGGTGCATCTCCAATGAATGGTTTAGCACCATCCTTGTATGTGATAAGTGAGTTTTTGTCAGTTCCTTCACACAAGATCTGGTTGTTTAAACGTTTGCCAACTCCTCACACCACTCTCTTGCTTTTGTGCTTACCATGTTGACATGCTGGCTCTCTGTTGACTGCTGTCATGACTGTAAGCTTCCTGAGGCCTCACTAGAGGCAGATGCCATCATCATGCTTCCTGTAAAGCCCACAGAACCATTTGCCAACTAAGTATTTTTTACCTAGCCTCAGGTGTTTCTTTTCTTTTGAGACAGAGTCTCACTCTGTCACCCAGGCTGGAGTACAGTGGCATGATCTTGGCTCACTGCAAACTCTGCCTCCTGGGTTAAAGAGATTCTCCTGCCTCAGCCATCCAAGTAGCTGGGACTACAGGTGCCCACTACCATGCCCAGCTAATATTTTTGTACTTTTAGTACAGATGGGGTTTCACCGTGTTAGCCAGGATGGTCCCGATCTCCTGACCTCGTGATCCACCCACCTAGGCCTCCCAATGTGCTGGGATTACAGGTGTGAGCCACCATGCCCATCCCAGGTGTTTCCTTATAGCAATGCAAGAATGGCTTAACACATCCTTCAGTAGGTACATGGATAAGCAAACTAAAATATACTCATACAATAAAATACAATTCAGAACTGTTTTAGTCTATTTTGTGCTGATACAACAAAATACCTGAGACTGAGTAATTTGTGAAGAACTGACGTTTCTTCTCACAGTTTTGGAGTCTGGGAATCCCAAGATAAAGGTGCTGGCATCTAGTGAGGCCTTCTTGCTGCATCCTTACTTAGAAGAAACAGAAACTAGAGCTGAAGATCAAGCTAGCAAGTCAGCTGAACGCTTCAAGAATCCTCTTTTATACAAGCCTTAGACCCATTAATGAGAAAGGAACCCTCATGACCTAATCATCTTTTAAAGGCCCCACCCCTTAATACCATCATATTGGCAACACTTGAATCTTGGAGAGCACCCATTCAAACCATAGCAAGAGTTTAAAAGTAAGAAGATAAAAAGAAACATTAAGACACAAATGAATCTTAAATGCATATTACTAAGTGAAAAAAGCCAATCTGAAAAGGCGTGTTACCATTAAATGACATTCTGGAAAATGCCAAGCTATTGAGATAATAAACATGGTAGTGCCTGTCATGAATGACACGGGAAGGATTGAACAGGTACAGCACAGGACAGAGATGCTCATTTTATATGATACTGTGACAGTGGATACACGACATAATATGTTTATCAAGAACTTGATGCAAAAAATGAACCTAATACGTGCAAATAAATGTCTAGGATCGTCAGGGATATCATGATAATATGCAAAAGGAGAGAATGGAATCTCACTGGATTATATGTGTGAAAAAAACTTGCTGTAGGAGTTCAAGAGAAAAGGTAGAAACCTGTGTATATTTGGAAATAAGTAGATCCTCTAAGACTAAAGGCAAGCTGACCATAAGCCTGTACTCTCATTGAAGAAGTCATTTGCACAGCAATATGAGTTAATAATTCTGAAACCACAAAACATGAATAAAAGAATTTAATGTTTAAGTAAATTGGTGATGGGTAGTAAAAGCCAAGTTTCTGACTGTTGTGTGTGAAGTTTCAGAGAAGAAAGAGGCGAAGGTGGAACAATCCATGTGACAATGAATTTGATTTAGAGAAATAAGTATGAACTCCTGTTGTGCTTCACACAGATACACATAGTTTCATATAGAAATATGCATGAATGTATTTATATATAATCTGCATAATATACACACATATATATTCCCTGTCAGCTTACAGGGCCTGGAAGCAACAACACTCTCATTAAAAATAAATATATTTAGAGCCAGAGCTTATTTTCAAATCCCATTATCTAATAAAAGAACCAGGAGTGCTAGCAGAAATGACTGACTCTAGGTCTGGGGCAGGATATATACAAGGTGAACAGAAAGCATTTTGTACAGCTAGAAGTTAAGAAAGCCTACACACACATGCTGTGTTAGTTAGTTTACATACTGTAATAAAGAACTATCTGTGACTGGGTCATGAATGAAGAGGTTTAATTGACTCACAGTTCAGCAGGTTGTACAAGAAGCGTGGCTGGGAGGCCTCAGGAAACTGACAATCATGGCAGAAGACAAAGAAAAAGCAAGTCCATGTTAACATGGTAGAGTGGGAGAGACAAAGGAGGAAGTGCTACATACTTTTAAACAACCAGATCATGGGAGAACTCAATGACATGAGAACAGCAAGCATAAAAATCTGCTCCTATGATTGAATCACCTACCATCAGGTCCCTTCCCCAACACTGGAAACTACAATTCAATATGAGATTTCCAAGGGGACACAGAGACAAACTAGATCATTTAGCACCCGGCCCCTCCCAAATCTCATTTTCTTCTCACATTTCAAAATAAAATCATGCCTTCCCAACAGTCACCCAAAGGCTTAACTCATTCTAGCATTAACTCAAAAGTCCAAATCCAAAGTCTCATCTGAGACAAGGCAAGTCTCTTTCACCTATGAGTCTATAAAATCAATAACAAGTTAGTTATTTCCAAGATACAATGGGGATACAGGCATTGAGTAAATGTTCCCATTCTAAATGGGAAAAATTGTCCAAAACAAAGCAGCTACAGACCCCATGTAAGTCTGAAACCCAGCAGGGTGGTCATTAAATATCCAAGGTCCCAAATAATCTCCTTTGACTCCATGTCTGACATCCAGGTCACACTAATGCAAGGGGTGTAATCCCAAGGCTTTGGGTAGCTCTACTCCTGCGGCTCTGCAGGGTACAGCCCCACAGCTGCTTTCACAGTCTCTCATTGAGTGCCTGTGGTTTTTCCAGGAACATGATGGAAGCTGTTGGTGGATCTACAATTTTGGGGTCTGGAGGCCAGTGGC
>NW_022292608.1:0-4676 GCF_002776525.5 Piliocolobus tephrosceles | reverse complement strand
TCTGTGAAATTAATCCACACGTCAGAAAGCAGTTTCAGAGATAACTTTTTTCAAGTTTTTATCTGGGGATATTCATATTTTCTGCATAGGCCTCAATGGGCTTCCACATTTGCATTCATAGATTTTCCAAAAAGAGTGTTTCCAACCTGCAGAATCAAAAGAAAGGTTTAACTTTGTGAGGTGAATCCACACATCACAAAGGAGTTCATGTATATCTTCTTTCTAGTTTTCATCTGGGGATATTTTGTTTTTCTCTGTGGGCTTCAATGGGCTCTCAAATGTCCGTTTGCAGATTCTACAAAAAGTGGTTCCAACCTCCTGAATCAAAAGAAAGGTTTAATTATGTGAGATGGATTCACACATCACAAAGCAGTTTCACAGATAGCTTCTTTCCAGTTTTTATCTGGGGTTATTCAGCTTTTCCCCTAAGGCCTCAATTGGCTCCCAATTCCACTTCACAGAATCTATAGAGTGTTTCCAAACTGCTGAAGGAATAGAATGGTTTTCCTCTTTTAAAAGAAATCACACACACGAAAGCAGTTTCATAAATAGCTCAATTCTAGCTTTTATTTGCAGATATTCAGCTTTTCCCCATAGGCCTCAATGGGCTCCCAATTGTACCATCACAGATTCTCCAAAAAGAGTGTTTCCAACATGCTGAATCAAAATGAAGGTTTAACTTTGTAACATGAACCCCCACACCACAAAGCTGTTTCACAGATAGCTCCTTTTCACTTTCTTATCTGGGATAAACAAAAGTTTAACAGATAGTTTCTTTCTACTTTTATCTAGGTATATTCTGAAATTCCCCTTAGGCATCAATGGGCTCTTAAATGTCCTTTGCAGATTCTCCAAAAAGAGTATTTCCAACCTGCTGAATGAAAAGAAAGATTTAACTCTGTGATATGATTTCACACATCACACAGCAGTTTCAGAAATAGGTATTTTCTTTTCTTAACCTGGAGATATCGTGTTTTTCCTTGTAAGCCTCAAAGGGCTCCAATATGTCCCTTCACAGATTCTCCAAAAAGAGCATTTCCAACCTGCTAAATCAAAGGAAATTTTGAACTCTGTGAGATGAATCCACACATCACAAAGCAGTTTCACAGTTAGCTTCTTTTTTCATTTTTATCTGGGGATATTCGCTTTTTTCCCATAGGTCTCAAAAAGCTACAAAATGTCCCTTCACAGATTGTCCCAAAAGAGGGTTTCCAACCCGGCCAATCAAAAGAAAGGGTTAACTCTGTGAGATGAATTCATGCATCACAAAGGAGTTTCATAGATAACTCCTTTCTAGTTTGTATCTGGGGATATTCTCTTTTCCCCATATTCATCAATGAGCTCACAAATGTCCCTACACATATTCTCCAAAAAGAGTGTTTCCAACCTGCTGAATCAAAAGAAAGGACTAATTCAGGGAGATGAATTTACACATCATAAAAAAAGTTTCACTGGTAGCTTCTTTATAGTTTCCATCTCGGAATATTAAGTTTTTCCCCAGAGGACTAAATGGGTTACAAATTGCCCATTCATAGATTCTCCAAAAAAGTGTTTCCAACCTGCTGAATCAAAACAAAGGTTTAACTCTGTGAGATGAATCCACACATCACAAAGTAGTTTTATAGATAACTTCCTATTAGTTTTTGTCTGAAGATATTCAGTTTTTCCCTATAGACCTCCAAGAGCTGTGAAAGGTCACTTCACAAGTTCTCCACAAACATTGTTTCCAATCTGCTGAATCAAAAGAAAGGTTTAACTCTATCAGATGAATACACATGTCACAAAGCAATTTCACACATAACTTCTTTCTATTTTTGATCTAAGGATATTTATTTTTTCCCCACAGGCCTCAATGGACTCCCGAATATTTCTCTGCAGATTCTCCAAATGAGTGTTTCCAACTTGTTAAATCAAAAGAAAAGTTTAACTCTGTAAGATGAATCTACACATCTCAAAGCACTTTCACAGATAGATTCTTTCTAGCTTCTTTCTGGAGACATTCAGTTTTACCTCTAGGCCACTATAGGCTCCAAAATGTCTCTTTGCAGAGTCTACAAAAATAGTGTTTCCAATCTACTGAATCAAAGGAAAGTTTGAACTCTGTGAGATGAATCCACAAACCACAAAGCAGTTTCACAGATTCTTACTCGTTTTCATCTGGGAATATTCAGTTTTTCCACATAGATCTCAAAAACCTACCAAATGTCTCTTCACAGATTGCCCAAAATGATGTTTCTAACCTGCTAAATCAAAAGAAATATTTAACACTGTGAGATGAATTCATGAGTCACAAAGCAGTTTCACAGAGATCTCCTTTCTAATTTTTGTCTGGGGATATTCTCTTTTCTCCATATTCATTAATGGCCTTGCAAATGTCCCTTTGCATATTCTCCAAACAGAGTGTTTACAACTAGCTGAATCAAAAGAAAGTTTTAACTCAGTGAGATAAATTTACACATCACAAAGCAGTTTGACTGATAGCTTGTTTGTAGTTTCCATCTGGGGATATTTGGTTTTACCCCATAGGCCTCAATGGGCTCCCAAATGTCCCTTCTCAGTTTCTACAAAATTAGTGTTTTCAACCTGCTGAATCAAAAGAAAAATTTCACTCTATAACATGAATCCACACATCAAGAAGCACGTTACATATAGCTTTTTTGTAGTTTTTTTCTGGAAAGTTCAGTTTTTCACAGTAGGACTCAATGGGCTCCCAGATGACTCTTCACAGATTCTACAAAAAGAATGTTTCCAACATGCAGAATCCAAAGAAAGCTTTAAATCTTTGAGATGAATCCACACCCCATAAAGCAGTTTCACAGATAGCTTCTTGTTTTTATCTGCAGATATTCAGTTTTCCCCTTAGGCCTCTATGGACTTTAAAATGGCCCTTCACAGATTCTCCAGAAAGGGTGTTTCCAACCTGCTGAATCAAAAGAAAGATTAGCTCTGTGAGATTAATCCACACATCTCAAAGCAGTTTCACAGATAGCTTCTTTCCAGTTTTTATCTGGGGATACTTAGTTTTTCTCCCAAGCCTACATAGGCTGCAAAATATCTCTTCGCATATTCCGCAAAAAGAGTGTTTCCAACCTGCTAAATCAAAGGAAAGGTTGAACTCTGTGAGATGAGTCCACAGATCACAAAGTAGTTTCACAGATAGCTTCTTTCTAGTTTTCCTCTTTCCCAAGTGTAACTCTGGGGATACACTGCTTTTCCCCATAGGACTGAATGGACTCCCAAATGTCCCTTTGCAGATACTCCAAAAAGGGTGTTTTCAACCTTCTGAATCAAAAGAAAGATTTAACTCTGTGAGATGAATCCACATATCACAAAGAAGTTTCAAATACAGCTTCTGTTTAGTTTTTATCTGGAAATGTTTGGTTTTTCCCCATAAGGTGCATTAGGCTCCCAAATGTACCCTCACAGATTCTCCAAAAAGAAGTGTTTCCAACCTGCTGAATCAAAAGAAAGAGTTAACTCTGTGAGGTGAATACACACATCCAAAAGGAGTTTCAAAGATAGATTCCTTTTAGTTTTTATCTGGAAATGTTCAGATTTTCCCCATAGGCTACATTGGGCTCCCAAATGTCTCTTCACAGATTCTCCAAAAAAAGTGCTTCCAACCAACTGAATTAAAACAAAGATTTACCTCTGTGAGATGAATCCACACATCACAAAGTCGTTCCACAGATAACTCCTTTATATTTTTCATCTGGAGATATTTTGATTTCCCCCATAGGCCTCAATGGGCTTTAAAGGATCCCTTCACAGATCCTCCAAAAAGTGTGTTTCCAACCTGCTGAATCAAAAGAAAGGTTTAACACTATGAGCTGAATTTACACATCACAAAGCAGTTTCACAGATACCATTTTTGTGGTTGTTATCAGGAGATACTTAGTTTTTGTCCATTGGTCTCAAAGGGTCCCAAATACCCCTTTGCAGATTCTGCAACAAGAGTGTTTCCAACCTGTTGAATAAGAAGAAAAATTTACCTCTGTGAGATGAATTCACACATAAAGAGCAGTTTCACAAGCAGCCTTTTGTAGTTTTTATCTGGTGATATTCAATTTTTCCCCACAGGCCTTAAAGTTACCCAAATATCTTCGCAGATTCTCCAAAAAGATTGCTTCCAACCCGCTGAATCAAAAAACAGACTTAACTCTGTCAGATGAATCCACACATCACAAAACATTTTCACAGATAAATTCTTTCTAGTTTTTATCTTGGGATATTCAGTTTTTCCCTATAGGCCTCAATGGGCTCCCATATGTCCCCTTGCAGATTCTCAAAAAAGAGTGTTTCCAACCTGCCTAATGAAAAGGAAAGTTTAACTTTATAAGATGAATCCAAATATCACAATGCAGTTTCACAGATAGCTTATTTTTGGTTTTTAACTGGGAATATTCTGTTTTTCTGCATAGGCCTCTGAGGCCTCATAAATGTCCCTGCACAATTTCTCCAAAAAGAGTGTTTTTAACCTGCTGAATCAAAAAAATGTTTACACCTGGGGATGTATCCACACATCACAAATCAGTTTCATGGACAGCTTCTTTCCTGATTTTATCTGGGGATACTTGGTTGTTCCCCAGAGACCCCAATGGGCTCCCAAATGTCCCTTCCCAGATTCTCCAAAAAGAGTGTTTCCAAACTGCCAAACGAAAAAATGGTGCATCTCT
>NW_022292607.1:0-1985 GCF_002776525.5 Piliocolobus tephrosceles | reverse complement strand
CCCCTGCTTTTTTTTGTTCTCCATTTGCTTGGTAGATCTTTCTCCATCCCTTTATTTTGAGCCTATGTATGCCTCTGCATGTGAAATGGGTCTCCTGAATACAGCAGACTGATGGGTCTTGACTCTTTATCCAGTTTGCCAGTCTGTGTCTTTTAATTGGAGCATTTAGTCCATTAACATTTAATGTTATTATTGTTATGTGTGAACTTGATCCTGCCATTATGATATTAACTGGTTATTTTGCTCATTAGTTGATGCAGTTTCTTCCTAGCCTTGATGGTCTTTACATTTTGGCATGTTTTTGCAATGGCTGGTACCGGTTGTTCCTTTCCATGTTTAGGGCTTCCTTCAGGGTCTCTTGTAAGGCAGGCCTGGTGGTGACAACATCTCTAAGCATTTGCTTCTCCTTAAAGGATTTTATTTCTTCTTCACTTATGAAACTTAGTTTGGCTGGATATGAAATTCTGGGTTTAAAATTCTTTTCTTTAAGAACGTTGAATATTGGCCCCTAATCTCTTCTGGCTTGTAGAGTTTCTGCTGAGAGATCTGCTGTTATTCTGATGGGCTTCCCTTTGTGGGTAACCCGGCCTTTCCCTCTGGCTGCCCTTAAGATTTTTTCCTTCATTTCAACTTTGGTGAACCTGGCAATTATGTGTCTTGGAGTTGCTCTTCTGGAGGAGTATCTTTGTGGCGTTCTCTGTATTTCCTGCATTTGAATGTTGTCCTGCCCTACTAGGTTGGGGAAATTCTCCTGGATGATATCCTGAAGAGTGTTTTCCAACTTGTTTCCATTCTCCCCCTCATTTTCAGGCACCCCAATCAGACGTAAATTTGGTCTTTTTACATAATCCCATACTTCTTGCAGGCTTTGTTCATTTCTTTTTCTTCTTTTTTCCTTTGGTTTCTCTTCTCGCTTCATTTCATTCATTTGATCCTCAATCGCTGATACTCTTTCTTCCAGTTGATCGAGTCGGTTATTGAAGCTTGTGCATCTTTCATGTATTTCTCGTGTCATGGTTTTCATCTCTGTCATTTCGTTTATGACCTTCTCTGCATTAATTATTCTAGCTGTCAATTTTTCCACTTTTTTTTCAAGATTTTTAGTTTCTTTCCGCTGGGTAGGTAATTCCTCCTTTATCTCTGATAAGTTTGATGGACTGAAGCCATCTTCTCTCATCTCATCAAAGTCATTCTCTGACCAGCCTTGATCCGTTACTGGCTATGAGCTGAGCTCCTTTGCAGGGGGAGATGCACTCTTATTTTTTGAATTTCCAGCTTTTCTGCCCTGCTTTTTCCCCATCTTTGTGATTTTATCTGCCTCTGGTCTTTGATGATGGTGATGTACTGCTGGGGTTTTGGTATAGGTGTCCTTTCTGTTTGATAGTTTTCCTTCTGACAGTCAGGACCTTCAGCTATAGGTCTGTTGGAGATTGCTTGAGGTCCACTTCAGACCCTGTTTGCCTGGGTATCAGCAGCAGAGGTTGCAGAAGATAGAATATTGCTGGACAGCGAGTGTACCTATCTGATTCTTACTTTGGTAGCTTCCTCTCAGTGGTGTTCTCCACCCTGTGAGGTGTGGGGTGTCAGACTGCCCCTAGTGGGGGATGTCTCCCAGTCAGGCTACTCAGGGTTCAGGGACCCCCTTCAGCAGGCAGTCTGTACCCTTCTCAGATCTCAACTTCCGTGTTGGGAGATCCACTACTCTCTTCAAAGCTGTCAGACAGAGTCGTTCGCGTCTGCACAGGCCTCTGCTGCTTCCCCTGTTATTTTCTAGCTGTGCCCTGTCCCCAGAGGCGGAGTCTACAGAGACAGGCAGGTTTCCTTGAGCTGCTGTTAGCTCCACCCAGTTCGAGCTTCCCAGTGGCTTTGTTTAGCTACTTAAGCCTCAGTAATGGCGGGCGTCCCTCCCCCAGGCTCGCTGCTGCCTTGTGGTTAGAACACCGCAGACTGCTGTGTTAGCAAGGAGGGAGGCTCCGTGCACGTGC
>NW_022292604.1:0-1706 GCF_002776525.5 Piliocolobus tephrosceles | reverse complement strand
TCCAATGAGAACAAAGATACAACATACCAGAATCTCTGGGACACATTGAAAGCAGTGTGTAGAGGGAAATTTATAGCACTAAGTGCCCACAAGAGAAAGCAGGAAAGATCTAAAATTGACACTCTAACATCACAATTAAAAGAACTAGAGAGGCAAGAGCAAACACATTCAAAAGCTAGCAGAAAGCAAGAAATAACTAAGATCAGAGCAGAACTGAAGGAGATAGAGACACAAAAAACCCTCCAAAAAATCAATGAATCCAGGAGTTGGTTTTTTGAAAAGATCTCCATATTCTAAGGATCGATCCCAAATGTCCTTTCACAGATTCCAAAAAAGCAGTGATTTCAAGTTGCTCAATGCAAAGAATCGTATAATTTTATGAGACAAATATACTCATGGCAAAGCAGTTGCTCAGAAAGTTTCTCTGCAGGATTCATTGGAAGACGTTTCCTTATTCACCACAAGCCTCCAGATGTCACTAAATATCCCTTCACAGATTCTGCTAAGACAGAGTTTCGTAACTGGGCAACATAGAGTAAGCATTAACTTTGTGAAGTGAATGCACGCATCAGAGAGCAGATTCCTGGAACGCTTCTTCCTCGATTTTATTTCAGTACATTCATTATTTGTCACAGTACTTAATGTGACCTGAAATATCACATTTTTGGTTTCAAAGGAACAGTGTTCTAACGCGGCCTTGTGAGAAAAGAGGTATAAGTCCCTGAGTGGAATGCATACACCAAAAGGAGTTTCTCAGAAAGCTTCTATCCAGTTTTTATCTGAATATATCTCCTTTTTCACTGTAGGCCTGAATGTGCTCCCGAATGTCCCTTCGTGCATCTGTTCATGACAGAGTTTCCAAACTGTGTAATATAAGAAAAGTTTTAACTGAAAGATGAATAAGTATATGTTACACAAAGCAGTTTCACAGAAATGTTCTTTCCAGTTATTGTCTCAGGATATTTCCTTTTTTGCCATATCCATCCCTATACTCCCAAATGTCTCCTGGTAGCTTTTTCTCCAAAAGGAATTCCGGAATCCTCTATGATAAGAAGGTTATTTCTTTTTCAGGATATTCTGAACAGCGTTTCCAAATGTCCTTTCTCAGATTCCACAGAAACATTGATTTCAAACTGCTCAATCCAAAGAATAACTTAACGCTGTGAGATGAATACTAACATCACAAAAGAGTTGCTCAGAAAGCTTCTCTCTGATTTTCGATGAAAGATATTTACTTTCCTCAAACAGGCTTTCGAGTGCTAATTACTATCCCTTCACAGAAACCTCAGAGACCGACCTTCAAACTGGTAAATGTAGAGTAAGCTTTAACACTTTGAAAATAATGGACATGTCAGAGAGAAGTTTATTCTAGTGCTTCTTTCTGTGTTTTATGGGACGACATTTCACTTTTTGCCATAGTCTTCAATGTGCTCCGAATATCACTCTTTTGGTTTTACAGGAACAGTGTTTAAACTGTGCTTTATGAGAAGAAAGTTATAATTCCATGAGTGGAATGCACACATCACCAAGCAGTTTTGCAGAAAGCTTCTGTCTAGTTTTTATCTGACTATATTTTGTATTTCACCATAGGCCAAAATGTGATCCCAAATATCCATTTGTGGATCAATCCACGAGGGAGTTTTTAAGCTGTGAAATGTAAAGAAAGCTTCATCTATGGGAGATGAATAAACATAGCAAAAAGCAGA
>NW_022292603.1:0-3216 GCF_002776525.5 Piliocolobus tephrosceles | reverse complement strand
TTTTTTTTTTTTTTTTTTTTTTTTTTTTTTTTTTTTTTTTTTTTTTGCATTCATCATATTTTAAATAGGACTCTTTAATACAAAACAAATTTAAATTAGTATATTAAGAATAATAACTAAATTTTAAAATGTTAATATAAACAAGTTTTTACATATAAAATAAAATTTGTATATTTTGTAAACATCCAAATTAATATGGAATAATTAAACACAATAATACATATAACACATATAAGGTACCTAGTTAAAAGTTATTGTAAAAATTATAACATCAACTTGTTAATTAATAACATACATAATATCATTAATTTTATTATCATTATATTTTTTATTATAAAAAGCTTCACTCACAATCGGTAATATCAAAATGAGTGTCGTAATCATTATGACGCGTAGATGTTAATCTAGTTTCAGTGTCATTAATAAAATGCGTAATGATTATATATATTTCCACACACTATATACTTTATATATAAGAACAATAACATTGGTTGCATCATATCCGTATCAATTTACATCGAGTGCTCCGGTTTTATAACTATTCATACCAGAAGCACCGTTATTGTTGGAACTATGATTATTTTGTGTAGATTCATAATTGTTAGTGTCATTTTCATCATTTAAAATATTATACTCAATTAAATCATTGTGTATATTATCATCTGCATTATTAAAAGCATAATTTGAACTTCTAAGTAAAACCATATTATTCTTTACTTTCACATTTATGTAAAAATCATTTACGCCTATTGCTTTACACAGCAACCATTACTTAACAATTAAGACGTCTATAAACTTTATCAAGATAAACAATATTATCGTGTGTGTTATTTGATTATTCCATAACTAATATGTTATCATAAGTTTGCTATTTTTTATTATTTCTTTTAATTTAATATAAATTACTACAATGATTTATATAAAATTTGAATTTACTATTTTGTTCACTTCTTTTTTAATAACCAAAAAAAAAAAAATATATATATGTTCATACACTACAAAAAATTAATATATATATGTTAACATATTAACATATCTCAAAAAAACATAACTAAAAAATAACAAAAAAAACAAAATTAAATTAAAATGCATAATGCAATAATATTAATGTACGAGCAAACATAAAAAAATAATTTTTCAAACATAAAAACATAATTTTTTTTTTTTTTTTTTATTACTACTATCCTTTTACTATAAAATACAAATATCCTCTTGATTTGAATTTTTAGCGTTACTGTCATGTAAATGCTCATTTTTTTTTTATAATATCATTAGTACCATTGTTATTCTTATAACTTTTGCTTGAATTGTTATTTTTAAACCCATTGCCTTTGTAAAATTAACGGACGATAAAACTAAAATCGCATATACAAATAACAATATATATATTCAAATGCATAATTTATAAATATATATACACTAAAAACATTTTACATGATTGCTAATAAATACATGCACAAATTAAAAAATCAACCCAATTAAATATAAATTAATAAATATAAACAAACGTAAAAAAAAACACGATTTTTTATTTTTATCACTTTTTAACATACAAAATAAATAATTCTCCTGTTAGTATATAAAAAAACCTTTTAACATCAAAAAAATATATATAACCCTGCTATATATAAATATGCAGTAAGCTCGTGAATTTTACTTGTTTTAACATAATTAAAAAAGAATCAAATATAAAAAAAGAAAAAAAGAAAAAAATATATAATATGCATATATAAACTATAGCTGAACCTTGCGAAAACCTAACTGAAACGTAATTGAAATTTACCTGAATCCTAATTACATAATAATAATTACATAAAGTTAAACATGTAAGCCTATAACTTAAAATTTTATATAGTAAATTTAAAAAAATATATAATTAAGTTATGCATAAACAAAAATTATTATTTTTTCACATTTATTAATATTTCGTATTAAATTACAGAAATATTTTATTTAGTATTACAGAGCTGAAGATATTATGTACACATAACAATGTGCTCTGTAGTTTTAATTAACATATGTATTAATTTTAAGTGTTCAACTATTAACAGTGTTGTAAAAACAAATATAATATTTATATGTATGTATTTATAATAATTTTTTTATATTATTGATTATTATATTCTATATTCAAAAATTTTTCTAAATAAAACTTAAAAATGTTAAATTAACCTTAAGTATATTTGCATTATTATGTAACGTCTAGTGTCATTGCTTATTAACATTTAACTTATATTGTAATATTTTATAATTTGTTATATATGTTGCATTTAAAATGTTTAAGATATAAAAATATATTATTGACTTGTAGACCTTAATTTAACTTATATAATTCGTAAGTAAATAAAGTTATTATAAGTTATTTTGTATTTTAATTACATAATAAATGTTAAATTCTCATTTTATTTCTTCTCTTTATTATGAAACACATAAAAAAATACTAATTTACATTTGTTTAATTATTATTAAAATATATATTTAAAATAAAAAATTTAATGTTACAACAAGAATAAAGTTTATTGTAAATATAAAAACATAAAATTATATATATATATATATATATATATATGAAGCATACTGAAATGTAAAACTATTAAATAGAATTAAATAAATACATAAATATGTGCATTATAAAAAAATCAAAAATAAAATGAAGTGTAAATATAAAATTAAATGTATATAGAATTATGCAAAATTTGCACAGAAGGTGTTTTTATATCATTTGCGGAACAAATAAAAAAAGAAAAAATTCAATTTTATAAAATACAATCTATAAAAAATACAAGAAAATTACATTAAAGCAAAAAATGAATAAATAAATATGTGATTAAATAAATAAATAGATAAACATACATATAAATATGTGAGTTAATAAATACATATATAAATAAGTGAATATATAAGTAAATATATATATATGGTGACAAAATATATAATATTTAATTTTGCAAAATATGCAACGGAGCTATGTGTTTTATTCGTAAAAGCATGTATATTTATATTAATAAAAATGATAAAAATAAATAAAAATAAAAAAGTATAATTTCTATTATTACAAACAATTTTCATTTAATTTTATTAATGCTAAAAATTTTAATTACTATGCATATAAATTATTAAATAAATATAGTTAATTTTATTAATTATAATGTATTTATACAAAAACTGAGACATTATATATATATATATATATATATATATATATATATATATATA
>NW_022292602.1:1539-1867 GCF_002776525.5 Piliocolobus tephrosceles | reverse complement strand
TAAGCAAGAAAAGGAATTAAAAGGCAGTCCAATTGGAAGGAAAGAAGTACCTCTACTTGTAAATGCCAGTATGCTAAATGCAGAGAATGTCAAAGAATATACACATATATACAATGCACGCACATAAATTCACAAACGACTTTAGAAAGCCTGGAAGTTACAATAAAAATCAGTTGTGATTCTATACATAAGCAACGAACAATCTAAAGGATGAAATTAAGAATTTCTATTTAGGGGCGGAGCAAGATGGCCGAATAGGAACAGCTTCAGTCTCCATCTCCCAGCGCGAGCGACACAGAAGACCGGCGATTTCTGCATTTTCAACTGA
>NW_022292602.1:472-1439 GCF_002776525.5 Piliocolobus tephrosceles | reverse complement strand
CTCGGGAGTGCCGGACAATCGGTGCTGGTCAGCTGCTGCAGCCCGACCAGCGAGAGCTGAAGCAGGGCGAGGCATCGCCTCACCTGGGAAGCGCGAGGGGGAAGGGAGTCCCTTTTCCTAGCCAGGGGAACTGAGACACACAACACCTGGAAAATCAGGTAACTCCCACCCCAATACTGCGCTGTAACATCGGCACACCGGAGATTGTATCCCACACCTGGCCGGGAGGGTCCCACGCCCATGGAGCCTCTCTCCTTGCTAACACAGCAGTCTGCGGCAATCTAACCGCAAGGCAGCAGCGAGGCTGGGGGAGGGGCGCCCGCCATCGCTGAGGCTTAAGTAGGTAACTAAAGCCGCTGGGAAGCTGGAACTGGGTGGAGCTCACAGCAGCTCAAGGAAACCTGCCTGTCTCTGTAGACTCCGCCTCTGGGGACAGGGCTCAGCTAAAGGAGTAGAAGCCTGTGAAACGCGAACGACTCTGTCTGACAGCTTTGAAGAGAGCAGGGGATCTCCCAACACGGAGGTTGAGATCTGAGAAGGGGCAGTCTGCCTGCTCAAGTGGGTCACTGACCCCTGAGTAGCCTAACTGGGAGACATCCCCCACTAGGGGCAGTCTGACACCCCACACCTCACAGGGTAGAGTACACCCCTGAGAGGAAGCTTCCAAAGCAAGAATCAGACAGGTGCACTCGCTGTTCAGCAATATTCTATCTTCTGCAACCTCTGCTGCTGATACCCAGGCAAACAGGGTCTGGAGTGGACCTCAAGCAATCTCCAACAGACCTATAGCTGAGGGTCCTGACAGTCAGAAGGAAACCTATCAAACAGGAAGGACACCTATATCAAAACCCCATCAGTACGTCACCATCATCAAAGACCAGTGACAGATGAAACCACAAAGATGGGGAAAAAGCAGGGCAGAAAAGCTGGAAATTCAAAAAATAAGAGCGCATCTCCTCCTGCAAAG
>NW_022292602.1:0-372 GCF_002776525.5 Piliocolobus tephrosceles | reverse complement strand
CTCAGAGCTAAAGGAGGAATTACATACCCAGCGCAAAGAAACTAAAAATCTTGAAAAAAAGTGGAAGAATTGACAGCTAGACTAATTAATGCAGAGAAGGTCATAAACGAAATGACAGAGGTGAAAACCATGACACGAGAAATACGTGACAAATGCACAAGCTTCAGTAACCGACTCGATCAACTGGAAGAAAGAGTATCAGCGATTGAGGATCAAATGAATGAAATGAAGCGAGAAGAGAAACCAAAAGAAAAAAGAAGAAAAAGAAATGAACAAAGCCTGCAAGAAGTATGGGATTATGTAAAAAGACCAAATCTACGTCTGATTGGGGTGCCTGAAAGTGAGGGGGAAAATGGAACCAAATTGGAAAAC
>NW_022292601.1:0-1545 GCF_002776525.5 Piliocolobus tephrosceles | reverse complement strand
TTGGCCTGTCTTGCTAGGTTGAGGATGTTCTCCTGGATAATATCCTGAAGAGTGTTTTCCAACTTGGTTCCATTCTCCCTGTCACTTTCAGGTACACCAATCAAATGTAGATTTGTTCCTTTCCCATAGTCCCATATTTCTTAGAGGCTTTTTTTCATTTGTGTTTGTTCTTTTTTCTCTAATCTTGTCTTCATGCTTTATTTCATTAAGTTGATCTTCAATCTCTGATATCCTTTCTTCTGCATGATCAATTCGGCTATTGATACTTATTTATGCTTCATGAAGTTCTCATGCTGTGTTTTTCAGCTCCATCAGGTCATTTATGTTCTTCTCTAAGGTGATTATTTTAGTTAGCAATTCCTGTAACTTTTTTTCAAGGTTCTTAGCTTCCTTGCATTGGGTTAGAACATTCTCCTTTAGCTTGGAGGAGTTTGTTATTCCCCACCTTCTGAAGCCTACTTTTGTCAATTTATCAGACTCATTCCCTGTCCAGTTTCGATCCCTTGCTGTTGAAGATTTGTGATCCTTTGGAGGAGAAGAGGCATTCTGGTTTTTGGAATTTGCAGCCTTTTTGTGCTGGTTTTCCTCATCTTCATAGATTTATCTACCTTTGGTCTTTCATGCTGGTGGCTTTTGGGTGGGGTTTCTGCATAAATGTCCTTTTTTTTGATGTTGATACTCTTCCTTTCTGTTAGTTTTTCTTCTAAGAGTAAGGCCTCTCTGCTGCAGGTTTGCTAGAGTTTGCTGGAGGTCTACTCCAGACTGTGTTTGCCTGGGTATCATGAGTGGAGGCTGCAGAACAGCCAAGATTGCACAGTTTCTCAGGGCTTCTCTTGGCTAGGGGTTGGAGTTTCCCAACTCCTTGAGCTTCCCAGGTGAGGCAACACCACACCCTGCTTCGGCTTGCCCTCCGTGGGCTCCACTCACTGTCTAACCAGTCCCAATGAGATGAGCCAGGTACCTCAGTTGGAAATGCAGAAATAACCACCTTCTGCATTGATCTTGCTGATGTGTCTGGATTTGGTGGGTTCTTGGTCTTGCTGACTTTGAGAATGAAGCTGCAGACCCTTGCAGTGAGTGTTACAGTTCTTTTTTTTTTATTTTTTATTTTTTTATTTTTATTTTTTATTTGAGGCGGAGTCTCGCTCTTTCGCCAGGCTGGAGTGCAGTGGCGCAATCTTGGCTCACTGCAAGCTCTGCCTCCCGGGTTTACGCCATTCTCCTGCCTCAGCCTCCCAAGTAGCTGGGACTACAGGCGCCCGCCATGTCGGCCGGCTAGTTTTTTGTATTTTTTAGTAGAGACGGGGTTTCACCGTGTAGCCTAGGATGGTCTCGATCTCCTGACCTAGTGATCCACCCGTCTCCGCCTCCCAAAGTGCTGGGATTACAGCGGTGGGCTGAAGGCTTGAGCTACCTCGCCCGGCCGAGTGTTACAGTTCTTAAAGATGAGGTGTCTGGAGTTTGTTCCTTCAGATGTTCAGATGTATCGAAAGTTTCCTCCTTCTGGTGGGTTCATGTTCTCACTGACTTCAGAAGTGACGCTGC
>NW_022292600.1:0-1193 GCF_002776525.5 Piliocolobus tephrosceles | reverse complement strand
CAGGCTCACAGTTAGGCTTCTAGAAACTATGCCCAAAATTATGCCATGGGACAGGTATAGTGAGTAAGTCACCTGCCTCTCTTGCTGGCACAAGAACTATGGGAATTGCCACTGTTGACACACGGATGTGCTGTCTGCACCTGATACATGTACATGAGCAACTACTCTTGCCTGTGAAAGCTGGAACCTCTACCTCCACCCTTGCCCACAAAACAAATTCCATTTGAAACCTTAAGTTGATCAATTTTGAAATATCTTGATATGAGTTTCATTGGTGAAACTTAGATACAAGACTTAGTCACATGCCCTACTTCAAAAGAGCCAAGGAACTGAAGAAATTTCCTAGATCTGGCAAAAATGTTCAAAATGGACAGGGAGTATGGCTCATGCCTGTGATGCCAACATTTTGAGAGGATGAGGTGGGAGGATCACTTGAGCCCAGGAGTCTGAGGCTTCAGTGAGCTGTGACAGCACTGCTACACTCAAGCTTGGACAACAGAGTGAGCCTCTGTCTCAAAAAAATTTCAAAAATCTTCGAAAGGTACTGAGTGGACAGAAAAACGAACAAATGCCTCCTATCTTCTGTCTTTTGACATCTCATCCATAACATACACCTTTCTTCCACAATCAAATTTAACATTTTTGTCTACAACAAAATGTTGCTGCCCCATATACTGCCACCACCACATTAACATAAATGCAAAGATCATCCAACTGTTATAACTTTCTGTCACCATTTTCTTTTCTTTTTTTCTTTTTCTTTTTCTTTTTTTTTTGAGATGGAGTCCTGCTGTGTTGCTCAAGCTGGAGTGCAGTGGCATGATCAAACTCATTGCAACCTCTGCGTCCCGGGTTCAGGCAATTCTCCTGCCTCAGCCTCCTGAGTAGCTGGGATTACAGGTGCATGTCACCACTCCTGGCTAATTATTTGTATTTTAAGTAGAGATGGGGTTTCACTGTGTTGGCGATTATACCCTCGATCTCCTGACCTTGTGATCCACCCACCTCAGCCTCCCAAAGTGCTGGGATTACAGGCATGAGCAAGTGCACCCAGGGAACTGTGACCATTTTCAAAGCCATAATTTGTGGGAATAGCAGTTCTTTCTCTTTGTGTAAGTAAACAGAGGCCACCAAAATAAGAACCAAAAGAGGCTTATGCATACAGAACCTTACTAAGTAGCAGGTTCTGTATG
>NW_022292599.1:18348-24408 GCF_002776525.5 Piliocolobus tephrosceles | reverse complement strand
TCCGGTCTGGTGTGGTATGATCAGTTGTGGTCCGGTGCAGGCGCAGACTCGCAGGTAGGCGCGGCGCAGGCGCGCAGGCGCGCGACAGCGCGGCTTAGGCTGGCCCAGCCACAGAGTAGCAGTTCGGCCCGGCGTAGAATCGCGCGCCCGCGCGGCGCAGGCACAGAATCGCAGGCCGGCGCGGCGCAGGCGCAGAGACGTGCCCCGGCACGGCCGCAGAGTCGCAGGTCGGCGCGGAGCCGAGTCGCGCACCCGTGTGGTGCAAGCGCAGAGTCGCAGGCCGCCACGGGTAGGCGCAGAGTCGCCCGCCGGTGGGTCGCAGGCCACCGCCGCCGCATAGTCGCAGGTCGCCGTGGCGCAGAGTCGCGCGCCCGCGTGGCGCATGCGCATAGACGCAGGCTGGCGTGTCGCAGGCGCAGAGACCCTAGCCGGCGCAGCCGCAGAGTCCCACGTCGGCGCGGCGCAGAGTCGCGCGCCCGCGTGGCGCATGCGCAGAGACGCAGGCCGGCGCGGCGCAGGCGCAGAGACGCTCGCCGACGCAGCGCAGGCCGGCGCAGCCGCAGACTCGCGGCGCAGCGCAGGGGCAGAGTCGCAGGCCGCCGCGGCGCAGGCGCAGAGACGCGCGCCGGCGCGGCGCATGACGGCGCCGCCGCAGAGTCGCAGGTCGCCGCGGCGCAGAGTCGTGCGCCCGCGTGGCGCATGCGCAGAGTCTCAGGTCGGCGCGGCGCAGGGTCGCGCCCCCGCGCGGCGCATGCGCAGAGTCGCGCGCCGGCGCGGGGCATTCCGGCGCCGCCGCGGCGTCGCAGGACGCCGCGGACTCTCGGCGCATGCGCAGAGTCGCAGGCCGGCGCTGTGTAGGCGCAGAGACGCGTTGGCGCGGCGCACGCCGGCGCAGCCGCAGAGTCGCATGTCGGCGCGGCGCAGAATCGCGCCCCCCGCGCGGCGCATACGCAGAGTTGCAGGCCGTCGCGGCGCAACTGCAGAGACGCTAGCGGACGCGGCGCACTCCGGCGCAGCCGCAGAGTCGCAGGTCGGCGCAGCCGCAGAGTCGCAGGTCGGCGCGGCGCCGAGTCGCGCGCATGCGCAGAGTCGCAGGCTGGCGCGGCGCAGGGGCAGAGATGCTCGCCGGCGCAGCGCAGGCCGGCGCAGCCACAGAGTCGCGGCGCGGCGCAGGGGCAGAGTAGCAGGCCGGCGCGGCGTAGGCGCAAAGACGCGCGCCGGCGCTACGCAGGCCGGCGCAGCCGCAGAGTCGCCCGTCGGCGCGACGCCGAGTGGCGCGCCCGCGCTGCGCAGGCGTAGAGTCGCAGGCCCGCTGTGCGCATGCGCAGACTCGCGCGCCTGCGCGGCGCATGCGCAGAGTCTCCAGCCGGCGCTGCGCAGGCGCAGACACGCTACCGGCGGGGCGCAGGCCGTCGCAGCCGCAGAGTCGCAGATCGGCGCGGCGCATAGTCGCGCGCCCGCACGGCGCAGGCGCAGAGTCGCAGGCCGGCGCGGCGCAGGCGCAGAGACGCGCGCCGGCGCGGCGCAGGCTAGCGCAGCCGCAGAGCCGCGGCGCAGGCGCAGAGTCGCAGGCCGCCGCGGCCTAGGCCGGAGCGGCCGCAGAGTCGGAGGTCGGCGCGGGGCAGGCCCAGAGTTGCAGGCCGGCCCGGCGCTGACACAATGTGACGCGCCGGCGCGGCGCAGGCAGGCGCAACCGCAGAGTCGCAGGTCTGCGCGGCGCAGAGTCCTTGTTGCTGCACGCTTTCTTGCCCCAGCCTTCACCTTCCACACAGCAACAGACAACGCACAAAGCCACTTCCTTATGGACTGAAATTCTGATCTTTTTATGACCGGCCTTTCCATCTTTCACCTTCCCCTCTCCCATGCTGTGAATGATGGTATTGGACATTTTGGTTTTAATCTCAGTGACAGGGTAACACAGGTAGCTCTAATATAACTCTAATACCTCTGGCTTATTGCCCAATTAATTTTAGCCTCAGGCTAAACTTTGGTTTCTGTCTTTAATTTTTTTCAGAACAAATACAAGTTATCTCAAAACATCTGCTTTTATTGTAGGGACTTATGCTACCATCTCCATTCCTCTCTCTTTTCTTGCAATCTGGGTGGAAATTCTTTAATATGAACATTTCAACCACCTTCACTCTCCCATGTCCACTATCAGCACATTCAAAGTTATCCAGCCAAGGCTGTCATCTTAGGCCAGGGATTTTTTAGGAATCTATTTTGCTGTGATACGGCTGGCACCCCTTTGACTCATTTTAACACCCCAGGGTTCTTTTCATTTTAGGAGCCCAAGAGAGCAGAAAAAGAAGTAGGCGAGCAATTAAACCCTCTGAGTCAGGAGCGTCTCCCCTTGTGTTAAGCAACATTGTAGAATATCGTATTTAGTAAACTCCTAGCAGATGAGCCACGTGACTGCTGAGCACACATGCCTGCTTGCTGCTGTGAGCTCAGGCACCATCATCATTTGTGTTTCCACCTCTGCAGGGAATGATAAGGGCCACTTAATAACCTGTAAATCATAGAGAGTTACAGGTTTTCCCTCTCAAAAGGTGTTTCCCCAAAATGCTGATGACAGAATGAAAGGTGAGGAGTGTTAGCCACAGGTCAAAAGTGCAGGAAAGTCTCTCAATGTGGGTTGTTGAAGAAATGCAGGTCTTTTTTCTTTTGGAAGTCTCACTAGAATGGGGTCAAGGACTCTGCCGATTTTAGGATGAAAAATTGGGATATTAGACACCCTCAGATATTTATCCCAAGTCTTCCTTTAGGGCTTTTAATTAGTTTGTTCAACCATCACAATCTCAAATGCTAAGCAGGGCATTTGAATCTCTCCACAGTCCAAATCAGCACCATCTTTTAAAGTTGAGTTTCTCATTATTCTCACCTGATATACCTTATTTATCCCACACCTACACCAATAACATATTGTGTTCACTGTTATCTTTGAGATAACACTTGACTTTTACTCAGCCTGGAGTGCTCTTCACATGTCTTGTCCAGATCCAGTTTGGACTCATTCTTCAGCCCTGCATCAGTCAATGGGAGCTAGGTAAAACTGTGGTGACAGACAACCTCCAAATTTCAGTGGCTCAAAAATCTTCTTCCTCATTTATATACATCTCATCATGGGTCAGGTGAGAGGTAGCTCTGTGCTGTATCATCCTAACACAGGAATCCAGACGGAAGGAGGGACCATCAATAAGATCCCCATTGCTATAGAAAAGAGAAAAAAGCATGTGGAATAGAACTCTGTTTCTTAGAAATTTCTCCTGAAAAAGTCACATGTTATTTTCTTCTCACCTCCATTGGCAAAGAAAAAAACAGTCATGTGGTCATGTGAAAATTTAAGTAGGTGGGATGGAACAGTCAGAATGCATTCATAAAAAGTGAACTGAATATATTTGGAGAACAGCACCAATGACTATCATGAATGCCAACATGCTTCCCAAACAACCCAGTGCTGTCACTCTCCAAACCTTTTATGTCTTGCAAAGTATTAGAACTTATCTGAAGCCATGCCACTCAGAGGGACTACAAAATACATAATGACTTTTCCTTCAGGATGTCCTTAGAGAATTCAAGGAAAAGAAGTTAAATAATTTAAAAGTGCATTTGGGTACAGCTATTTACCACTAGAGGGTAAGACTAGAGATAGATCGTAAACAAAACAACAGGGATTATGCTGAGTCAGGGCCAGAAGTATGGTTTGAGGTGGGGTCATGGTCAGTGTCAAGGTCAAAGTAAGGATCAGAATTAGGGACCAGGGTTTAGGTTTAGGGTCAAAGTCTTGGGACAGGGTTAGGGTTAGGATTACAACCAGAGCTTTGTTCTCCTCAGGACCCACCCAAGAGTGGGTCACCATGGCTTTGGAGCACCTAGTAGCGTGTCCACCTTGAAGACTAGAGTTTCGTTGTCCTTAAGACTGACCTAGGGAGATGTGGCTGCAGGCCATTGAGGAAGGTGAGGTAAAAGCTTCCTGTCTGCTCCCCGTGTGCTGAGGAGGGAGCTCGGCTCTGGGTTTTACTTTCACATGTTATATTCTATAAGTCTTGTTCTACAAAAGCCTCCCTGTCTATAAGTCTTGATTTACAAAAGCCTCCCTGCCTTGAGGCTTTGGCTGCTCATCGCTGTTCATCATCACAGTGTGCCATAACATATGGTAAGATTTGGGTTTGTTTCTGGAGAGAGATCTTGGTACAGAGAAAGGAGCAATGCTTAGAGCCACCATCAGGACCGTTGGGATGAAAGCTGGGGATGGGCAGAGGCTGGAGAAAACAGGCACACCCCGCTGTAAACACTTTTATTTATGTTTTCATTACTAATTTTTCTTACAGTGTTAAAGTAGTAAAACATAGTCTTGAAAAATTGAGAAGTAGCCATATTAAAACTTGCAACATTATTTAAGTTTAAATATATTATTTGTACCTCATCGACATTTTTTATTTTGTTGAGAAAGTCTAAGGTTAATTGGCAGCATATTTGTAATAGTAGGTAGAATAATGTCGGTTTTATAAACATTGACATCCTACATTTTATCTGTGAGCCCTGAAAATCTGAGACAGCTCTCAGAGTTTTTAGAAAGTGTATTTTGCCAAGCTTGATGTTCCCCAATCTGTGTCCAGGTGTTCTCATTGTTCAATTCACACCTGTAAGCGAGAACATGCGGTGTTTGGTTTTCTGCTCTTGCAATAGTTTGCTCAGAATGATGGTTTCCAGCTTCATCCATGTCCTTGCAAAGGACATGAACTCCTTCTTTTTTATGACTCCATAGTATTCCATGGTGTATATGTGCCATATTTTCTTAATCCAGTCTGTCACTGATGGACATTTGGGTTGATTCCAAGTCTTTGCTATTGTGAATAGTGCCACAATAAACATACATGTCCATGTGTTTTTTTAAATTTATTATTATTATTATTATTATTATTATTATTATTATTATTATACTTTAAGTTCTAGGGTACATGTGCATAATGTGCAGGTTTGTTACATATGTATACTTGTGCCATGTTGGTGTGCTGCACCCATCAACTCGTCATTTACATCAGGTATAACTCCCAATGCAATCCCTCCCCCCTCCCCCCTCCCCATGATTGGCCCTGGTGTGTGATATTCCCCTTCCTCAGTCCAAGTGATCTCATTGTTCAGTTCCCACCTATGAGTGAGAACATGTGGTGTTTGGTTTTCTGTTCTTGTGATAGTTTGCTAAGAATGATGGTTTCCAGCTGCATCCATGTCCCACTTCTTCAAAGCACATTATATCTCTGCATCTGCTCAATAGGGTTGTCCTACCTTTGAAGACGTTTCTGTCTTTTAAAGGCAGAATTATCCAACAATTATGAATTCATTACTTTTGTATGAGACAGCTTTCTGAAACTGAGGGTTTGAGGTTGCATCTTGTCTCACAATGGACAAGCTTTTGTAACACCTGTGGAAACAACAAAACAAGAGAAGTTAATTAGAGGAATGGTTATCCTTTCATGTTTTTTGTTTCTTTAGCATTGGCTTCACAACTAGTAGAACTTAAAGGAATAAAAGTAAACCAGGACTTTAGCAATCTGTCAAAAAGTATTACCCAATCTAACTTTAATTCATTGGAATAATTTCATATTTGTATACCAGAGATAAGAAATTTCAACAATTCTAGTGAAATATGAGTATGTATTTGTTACCTTTCAGATAGTGGAATTTAAGTTCCCACACAGCCGTTTCAGTATGTCAAGGTAAGCTGATTCAATCTTCTACTATTCAGCTTTTGCTTAATCAAGCACAGTGAGCTAAAACAGAGTGGCTTTGATAGACATCATTCTTTAAAAGGAGGTGAATTTCTTTTCAGTTTATGCTGCATAAGGATTTATACTCCCATTTATGCAGTTGTTTCTGCCCAGTTAAGAAATAAGTACTTTCTTACTTGTGCTTCCCATTATCATTTATTGTGCCCTTGGAAGAAATGCCTGCCTCCCTCTTCAGCCAGATGAATCCTGTTCACTTGTCAAGATGCTCCTCCTGAAATCCTCCCTAGACTTTCTCTATAATAATTGGGCCATTGCTTTCTTTTTC
>NW_022292599.1:9813-18338 GCF_002776525.5 Piliocolobus tephrosceles | reverse complement strand
TTCAACCTTCATAGTAATGAAAGCCAGGTGGGAAAGGTAGTCAGTTACATTAGGTTCTGAATAAATATGATGAAACCAAACCAAATTTCTAAAAAGCATAACATTTCCTGATGCAAATAATTTGTCAGATGGCCCCCAAGGCGAGGATATTATGCAATGTCACGATCTTTCTCAACAGCGTCATTTTAGGGCCCATAGCAATGATATATATGGCATCATTTCTTTAAATAGCCCTCAGTGCGTTTAAGGACATTTCAGCTAAATTCAATTCAGTGAAAGAAGTTCTACTGGATATCTACCTGCTATTGTTTAGCTATTATGCTCATCTTACCTTGTGTTAAGGGATCAATTTTAGACTGTCGGGAGAAAGTATGAACTGATAGATTTTAGAAAATCCTTCATAAATTTCCTTTCTCATAGCTGAACTTTTATACAGTAGATGGGTGGAATGTTCAAGACAAAGTAAAGCTGGTGAAATGTTCAAGACAAAGTAAAGCTCCTTTCAATTCAGAGCTGTATTTATCAATTGTTCCTGCTGAGAATAAGCGTGATATTCTTTTATAACATCAGAAAGTGAGTATAGGGTAGGATCTATATAATAATCCTGCCTAAACAAGGTACACAGTTCTCATGGCAACCACTCCAATATCAAAAAACAGTACCAATGTTATGAGGTTATAACTAAGGAGTGGAATAGAAGGTAGGGAGTCCACACAGAATAAATCTTTTTGTTGTTATTACCAAATTTATTTATAAATTTAATTTTAAAATTAAAATATTTATCAAAATATGGTTATTTCCAAGATGGAGTTTTAAGTTTGCCCTAATGAACAGACAAATGAGTTTCTGAGAAGAAGTATTAAAACATGGCCACTTGTATCTGATTGTAATTAATTACTAGACCACTTACCCACTAAGATCACTGATTATTCATTATAATTAAGTAGTAGTATCTACTTGTATGGACAGACATTTCTTTCCATTGTATATATTGAGAATATATATGTATACACACACACACATATATATGTGTGTGTGTGTATATATATAGCATTCAGTTTTTACAAACATGGTATTAGATAATTTACAAAAAGATTAAAATGAATAGGGGGAGCTTTGACATGTAAAGAGTTTTGAAGTTGTCATTCCCATTCTTACTGAATGGAGATCACACAATAAATCACTACTGGGAAATCTACAGATATGGGCTATTTTAGACTAATAGTTGATATCTGCTTACCTGAAGCCATAAACCAGCAGGAACATATCAATGGTAATTGGAATGAATGACTGGAGGCTCCTTTGAGAGTGGACAAAAGTCATGGAGGTGGGGGCAGGTCCCAAACTCATGAATATTTGCCATTGGGAACTTCATCAGATACCAATGATAGAGTCAAGAAAGGTCTCCTTATGGACTGACACAGGGAATAGAAAGGTAAACATATAAAATATGGCCAGAGAATTGTTCATAACAAAGGCCTATTCTCCATTAAAACATTAAATTCATATATAAGAAAAAAGAAAGATCTAAAATCAATAATCCAAATTTCTACCTTAGGAAACTAGGCAGAGAGAACAATTTAAGCCTAAAGCAAGCAGAATAAGATACATAATTAAAATTAGAGCAGAAAGCAATGAAATTGAAGAACAGGAAAACGATAGAGGAAATCAGTCTGAAGTTTTCTTTTTTTTTCTTCCTTTCTTTCTTTCTTTTTTTTTTTTTTTTATATCTCTGCCAAGTGTTAGAATTAGGATGATTCTGTCCTCATAAAATGAGTTAAGGAGGAGTCTTTTCTTTTCAATTGTTTGGAATAGTTTCAGTAAAAATGGTACCAGCTCTTCTTTGTACCTCTGGTAGAATTCAGCAGTAAATTCATCTGGTCCTGGGCTTTTTTTGATTGGTAGGCTATTTATTACTGCCTCAATTTCATAACTTGTTATTGTTCTATTCAGGGATTCAGTTTCTTCCTGGTTCAGTCTTGGGAGGGTGTCTGTGTTCAGGAATTTATCCATTTCTTCTAGATGTTCTATTTCAGTTCATGTCCATAGAGGTGTTTATAGTATTCTCCCCTGGTTGTTTGTATTTCTGTGGGGCCAGTAGTGATAGCTCCCTTATCATTTTTGATTGTGTCTATTTGATTCTTCTCTCTTTTCCTCTTTGCCTAGCTAGTAGTAATCTATTTATTTTATTTTTATTTTTTTCTCAAAAAACCAATTCCTGGATTGGTTGATTTTCTGAAAGGCTTTTTGTGTCTCCCTTTCCTTTAGTTCTGCTTTGATCTTGTTTATTTATTGTCTTCTGCAAGCTTTGGGATTTGTTTACTCTTGGTTCTTTAGTTCTTGTGGTTGTGATGTTAGGTTGTTGACCTGAAATTTTTCCAGCTTTTTGATGAGGGCATAAATTTCCCTCTTAACATTGCTTTAGCTGCATCCCAGAGATTCAGGTATGTTGTCTCTTTGTTCTCTTTAGTTTCAAATAACTTCTTGATTTGTGCCTTAATTTCATTATTTACCAAGGAGTCATTCAGGAGCAGGTTGTTTAATTTCCTTGTAGTTGTGTGGTTTTGAGTGAGTTTCTTAACGTTGAGTTCTAATTTAATTATGCTGTGGTCTGAGAGACTGTTATGATTTCAGTTATTTTGCATTTGCTGAGGAATATTTTACTTCAGATTATGTGATCAGTTTTTGAGTAAGTACTGTGTGTCCATGAGAATGTATATTCAGTTGTTTTTGGGTGGAGAGTTCTCTATATATCTATCAAGTCCACTTGATCTCTAGCTGAGTTCAGGTCCCGAATATCTTTGTTAATTTTCTGTCTTAATGCTCTAATATTGATAGTGGGGGTGTTCAAGTCTTCCACTATTATTGTGTGAGAGTCTAAGTCTCTTTGAAGGTCTTTATGAATCTGAGTGCTCCTGTATTGGGTGCATATATACTTGGGATAGTTAGGTCTTCTTGTTGAATTGAGGCCTTTATCATTATGTAATGCCCTTCTTTGTAATTTTTGATCTTTGTTGGTTTAAAGTCTATTTCATCAGATACTAGGATTGCAACCCCTGCTTTTTTTTCTCTTTTCCATTTGGTTGGTAAATCTTCCTCCATCCCTTTATTTTGAGCCTATGTGTCTCTTTGAACATGAGATGGGGCTCTTGAAGACAGCATACCAATGGAGTTTCACTCTGTCCAGCTTGCCATGCTGTCTGTGTCTTTTAATTGGTGCATTTAGCCTCTTTACATTAAAGGTTAATATTGTTATGCATGAATTTGATCCTGTCATCATGGTGTAGCTAGCTACTTTCAGAGTTGTTTATGTGGTTGCTTCATAACGTCACTGGTCAGTGTACTTCAGTGTGTTTTTTAGTGGCTGGTAATGGTTTTTCCTTTCCATATTTAGTGCTTCCTTCAGGAACTCTCGCAAGGCAGGCCTGGTGGTGACTTATTCCCTCAGCATTTGTTTTTCTGAAAAGGATCTTATTTCTTCTTCACTTATGAAGCTTAGTTTGGCCAGATACAAAATTCTAGGTTGGAAATTCTTTTCTTTCAGAATGTTGAATATGGGCCCCCAATTGCTTCTGGCTTGTACGGTTTCTGCTGAGAGGCCCACTGTTAGTCTGATGGGCTTACCTTTGTAGGGAACCTGGCCTTTCTCTCTGGCTCAAAAGATGGTTTATTGAAAGGATTAGTAAAATAAGTCCCTAGCCCTGTTAACCCCGAATAAAAGAGGGAAGATACAATGATCAACTTCAAAAATAAATAAAAATAAATAAATAAATAACACATACAAAAGGACAAAAGAGAGCCCATCACTACTGATTATATTAAAATGCTAATAAATGAAGAGTATAAACATTTATAGGCCCACAGATTTGTATTTTATATCTTAGATGAAAGAGAATGCTGCTCGAAAGATAAAAACTACCAAAACTAAATATCAAAGACACATAAGTACACACACAGATACATATGTATTTCCAATGCCTATCTGAGTGTTCATGTAATAATTGGGACTAGCTAAAAATAATTAAAAAAGAATAATCCAATTCTAGTGGTTACGCTTAAAACCTTTGAACTTTTGCCTTGCATTTCAGAAGACTTACCAATCTGATCATCCAAATAAAAGAACATACTCTAACTCTTTCACTTGTTCTCCAGTCTCCAAACACGTAGACAAATGCCCCCACTGTTTTTATATATGCAACCTCACTTATGATAAAAAAATTCTCTTCAAAAAGAAAGAATTGACAAAGTTAAAGTCTTCTTTAGATTAAGAAAATGTACGTTACTTTTCACCTGTTTTAAGGCAGTGGTAACTTAAACCAGGAAATATATTCAGATAAATGATTACTATTAGAGGTGACAGGGGGTAGTAAAGTGAAGTATGAATTACGAATACCATAATTCATTCACTAACTCATCACTTCCAAAAATCTACTAGCAAACAAAACAGGGAAGGAGAAATAATTTGTACTTTTCAAATATTACAGTCCATTTTGTATAATGATATTCATGGATTTTTGAACTTCTGTTTTTTTTTTTTTTTTGAAAACTTGTTAGTGGTGAAATAATAAGCATGATAATATAAATTCAACACTAATTATGGGTTGCTATGTGTTTAAATGAAATAAAATATAAAAACATTTTTGAGGAAACTCTAAGAATGACCCAGTAATCTCATGTCATTTTGCTATAAGTGCATAGCCTTTGAAATTAAGAGATTTTTCCCTCATTTACTTCAGGTTATGATGTGCCAGTGGAAACACCATCTATAAAGAGCATACTGAGTGTGCTAACATATGATGGAATGGTTTCAGTAGGCAGGCAGATCCCTATTATTTTATTTTATATTTTATTATTTTATTTCATTTATTATTTTTTGAGATGGAGTCTCGCTCTGTCACCCAGGCTGGAGTGCAGTGGCCAGATCTCAGCTCACTGCACTGCGCCCGGCCGAGGCCAGTTATTTTAAATGGTATTGGTAAATATTGCTAGGGCTGTCCTCCAACAAATATGTTCAGCACACACATTAGGTTATTTGTAAAAAGGAGGTTAGCCTGAGAATATTGCTATTGGCATTACTGACTCTTGAGCAACAATGAGGTAAGAAACTCCTACAACAGAACTCAAATTGTTTAAGAGGGCTAATGTAGTCACAGATCAGTATCACTCCCTTTGTTACCACTTAAAAATGGTAAAAGTGGCCGGGAGTGGTGGCTCACGCCTGTAATCCCAGCACTTTGGGAGGCCAAGGCAGGGAGATCACGAGATCAGGAGATGGAGACCATCCCACTGACATGGTGAAACTCCACCTCTACTAAAAATACAAAAAATTAACTGGACGTGGTGGCATGCACATGTAGTCCCAGCTTCTCGGGAGGCTGAGGCAGGGGAATCGCTTGAACCCTGGAGGTGGAGGTTGCATTGAGTGAGATCATGCCACTGCACTCCAATCTGGGCAACAGAGGGAGACTCCGTCTCAGAAAATAAAATAAAATAAAAAAAAAGAAAAAGGTAAAAACAAGTCCTGTAAGCAGGAACACTATTGAAATTCTCCATTTAAGTCTTAGAAGTTCCATAGTTAAAAGCAAACAATGTTAAAAAAGGAAGGCACAATCGAAGATGAATATACCAAAAGTCAAGCTACTTTGATGAATTTACATAAATGATAAAAAAACTGATTTAGACCACCCAAGACTAAAAGTGTCAGAATTATTGTATGAATAATATTTTTAAAAACTACTTGTGAAACTGTTTAAGTACATAAGGGATCAAATCACAAAACTGGACAATTTTAAGATATTTTTATAAATGAATACATCAGAAAGAGAAAATGAAACTAAAAGTAACTAAAATAACTAAAACTAAGAAACTTATCAAGTTAAATAAACATCCAAAAATGTAAACAGTAAAGACTGCTCAAGAGAAAGCTAACATGCAGAGAAATAAATAACAATAAAATATACAGAATGAAGTAGAAAGTAATAGAGATTGATAAGAGGAAGGGGATATTAAGAGATAGGAAAGATAGAATTAGAAAGTCTAATGTGTATAATTGGAGTACAAGAAGTAATGAACTGAAAAATGTGATTTTTTTGCATATTCAAACAGGGAAAAGCATAAATTCACATATTTTGCTCTTACTTTTTTTGCAGAGACTCCAATTAAATGTACATACAATGGTAAAATATCTCTGGCCTCCACACACAAAATGTCAGGAGTTCTCTTAAGTCACTATAACATCCAAAAACTTTCAGATGCATTTACAAATGTGTTCTATACACAAGATGAGAACACAAGAATTTGACATATCATGATGAGGAATCCATATTTCAGAAGTAGTTAACATAACTGAAACTGAATATCTGAATTAAGAAATTTAATTTAGGCCGTGCGCGGTGGCTCAAGCCTGTAATCCCAGCACTTTGGTAGGCCGAGACGGGCGGATCACAAAGTCAGAAGATCGAGACCATCCTGGCGAACACGGTGAAACCCCGTCTCTACTAAAAAATACAAAAAAATAGTCGGGTGAGGTGGCGGGCGCCTGTAGTCCCAGCTACTCGGGAGGCTGAGGCAGGAGAATGGCGTAAACACAGGAGGCGGAGCTTGCAGTGAGCTGAGATCCGGCCACTGCACTCCAGCCTGGGCTACAGTGCGAGACTCCGTCTCAAAAAAAAAAAAAAAAAAAGAGAGAGAGAGATTTAATTTAAATTTTTGATACTCATGATATGTAAGATATATAGTCGTTAGAAATAATACATACTGCTTCAGCATAAATACGGTATGAAATTCCACCAACTTCAAACTACTCAATTTAGTGCTATAATTCTTTAGTTTTGTATCACCCCATTTCCTGTGGCACTCTGTTGCCTAAGAATCCTAGCTTGGCTTATTATGCTGTAAAAGTATTGTTGTACAGACCATAGATGAACCTTTCAGTCAACAGGCCTGTTGGAATGCCCGAGGACGGAGCTTAGAGTGAGGCTTCTCTGAACTTTTAGGAACAGGTTCTGGAGTGATTTTTGTGTCTGCTTGTCAATAAATATTTGTAGGTTTGGAAAAACTTAGTACAAAACTTTTAAAATTATAATATTTACTTGGTAGTAGGGCTGTATGTGAGGAATTACAAAAGTTCTCTCCATGTATAATGATCAGAGCCTACAGAGACTTACTAAAAGAACCCAATAATTGCCTAATGAACAAATTGATTCAGGTCAATACACACACACACACACACACACACACACGTAAATATATATAACCATGCATATATAAAAGGTAGGGTATTAATACTGTAATGTCATGTTTTTACATATGGAAAAGCACTGGGATTGCCACAGAGAAGAACTGGTAGCAAATAGTCATTTTCCAAATAAAAAGTAATGAAATGCCAATGAATATGTCCTATTACACTGCATTAGAAGATGTAGGTTTTTATTTTCAAGTTAGAGGAATGAGTTTTTAAACATGCATATAGAAGTGTTGCAACAAAATGACTGCCTTTGACATGACTATTTGATAGAGCTCAATACTTAGTGACTAAACTTTTTGGAAAATCATTTTGCTTTATTATAATACATGTACAAAAATGCTTGAAACAATCTGCAAAGATCAGTCTTATATTTTTATTTTATTAAAAACCTTTCTTAAACTCCAACAATATTATCCAAATTGATTACTTGTGTATTTCATTGAATTGCCATCAGATGTGTTTCATAGTTGTCCTCTCAGGACAGAAATCAGTCATGACTAAAAACCATTATATCAATACCTATCTATATACCCAGCTATGCGTACAACCATAAGCACATAGTTTCTAAATCCATACATGGAAACACTGTTGGAATAATTAGCTGCTTGAAAAGGTCATGCTCAATTGGATATATAAATGGAGAATAAATAAATAGAATTGTATATTTAATAGCAAATAACATATTATTTTTGTTTACAGAAATACAATTTTTGCCTTCTTGTTGACTACTCGAATACAGATCTACCATCCCTTCTTCTTCTTTTTTTTTTTTTGAGTCGGAGTCTCACTCTGTCCCCTGGCTGGAGTGCAGAGGTGCAATCTTGGCTCACTGCAACCTCTGCCTCCTGGGTTCAAACAGTTCTCCTGCTTCAGCCTCCCCAGTAGCTGGGACTACAGGTGCGTACCACCATGCCCAGCTAGTTTTTTTGTATTTTTAATAGAGACAGGGTTTCACCATGTTGGCCAGGATGGTCTTGATTTCCTGACCTGGTGATCTGCCTGCCTTGCCCTCCCAAAGTGCTGGGATTACAGACATGAGCCATACTATCTCTTCTTAAAACACTTGGAACAAGTTATAGTTCAGATTTCAAAATTTCTCAAAGGAAGATACATAATATATGATTAACAGTTCACAGGAAGGGCAGGGCCACTGATATTTCTTCAACAGAAGAAATATCTGATTCACTGATTGATATATATCAAGATTCTAGGTTGTCTTAGATTAGGTCATGCTAGTCTGCCAAGTGGGTTATGCAAAAAAAAAAAAAAAAAAAAAAAA
>NW_022292599.1:0-9713 GCF_002776525.5 Piliocolobus tephrosceles | reverse complement strand
AAAAAAAAAAAAAAAAAAAAAAAATCTTCTCATACATTGGAATTCAAAATTATAGGCAAATAATAGTGGACACGTGTTCATTTCTACAAGCTTTCTTTCACTTCACAATGAAGCCTCATTGTGAAGGTTCACATTTCACCCACATGTAGCTTCAAGGGAATACTCCGATTCTGAAGAGTTTCTAATGTCACTTTATTTGCTATTTATTTTTATATATTTTCATCTTTGATGACAGTCAATACCACAGGAATACTTTGTAATTTCACATTTGTACTTTTGATACAGGAACTAACTTTCTTTCTGTGTGACATCTTCACCATGTCTTGTATTTTCGAGCCCATAAGCTTCTTTCTACAAGTGGTTACTTCATATAGAATACAATTGAATTTGTATTTGATAAATAACAGTGAATCTCAATACTCAATAATATTTTCAATGACTTTGAGTTCAAAGATAAGGTCATTGCTAACTAAAGTTGAAAATAGATTCTCTTAACTCTCTTTTTATTTTATAAGAAATACTAAAAAAAAAAAAAATCACAATACTTCCTAGAATGGAAATTGCAATACTTCTATAAGGCTACTATGGGTAATTTTTTTTGTCTTACTCTTATAGTCCATTTAAAAATTTTCACACTTTTTCTTTTCTTCACTTGGGATTGATTAGTTCAACCATTAGATTTAAATTGGCTTTTGAGATTGTGTCTAGTCATTTGGTAGGCACGAAATAATTATTGCACGTTCAATATCTCTGACTGTGGGGGCTCTAAGATCTTCTTGCATGTAAACCCTTAATAATTACAAACAAATGAGTGAATGTAGGTAATTTAATGATCATTTCTGGGTCTAGTATCTCTTTGACATTCTGGAACTGTCACCATCAAAGTGAAGTGTTGATTCTGCGTTGTCTTCATTTGAAATTATTACTCATTATCTGATACAAATTGTTTAGTTCACAATGGTTGCTTCAGTGATATAAATCACTACACACATTATAATTTGTACAGGAATTTCTATTACTGAGTCATATGCTATCTAGATAAGGCAAAGTTTTGTTTAACATAAATAAAAGTAATTGTATAACAAAAAAGTTTCCTTGGCAACGATAATCTCTATGATTTCTCCCAGGATGATGATTCTGACTTGTGTTGTGACCCTTTCTTATTTCTGGGAAATATTATTTCTGCCGATATATGACTGGCAGTGAACATTAAATCCTATTTGAACAAATGAGATCTTGAATTTATTGAACCCTGTTTCTTGCACTGCGGTGTATTTGTAATCAATTATTCCAATTCTTCCAGTACCCAAATTACTTGAATGACATTGGAAAACTGATACTAAACCAAAACAAGACAGAGCTCCAGAGATGCAGAATGTATTAAAAAAGGAAAAATATACAAGATATAAAAATCATATGAAGTTAAAAAAATACTTATAACATGATGGGATAAGTTGGATATTATAAATGAAGATAAGAGAATAAGACAAAACAGTGTGCAATCACTTTGTGTTTTCCAGAACATATGTGGGCAGACTTTAAAATATTATGAAATTATTAATACAATTATGGGTATAAAAGTCTAAATGCATATCATTGAAATGAGAAATATGAAAGTTGAAAAATAAAAATCAAAAGAATATTGGGCGGTACATCAATAGATAAGGTTAAAAGAAGTCAGCTAAATTCAGTCAATTTGCGAGCTGAGATATTGGTCAATGAATTCTACAATACATCACACAAGTGTGTGTGAGTATGTGTGTGTATGTGTATAAGACAATAGGGACAGGGAAGTGGAGAGGAAGGCAAGGAGAGAAAATAAAATTTAATACATAAAAGAAGACATCGAATTCCATCAACCATCAGTACTTGTTATATACAAAAGTGACAACAGAGTGGGGAGAGTAGGAAGAAAGATAGTTAACACATAATTTTTAAAAGTTCCTTTAAAGGCTCTGAAAAGGAAGCACAAGTCCTTAGATTTGTATTGTCTACCTAAAATAAGAAAGTAAATTTAAAATGATCAATACGTTGTCATATCAGAAAGAAATTTCAGAACACCAAGGAGAACTCCATTGGAAGTTCTACGGGATGGGATGGAAGTAGAGGCTGCTATGAAATGAATAACAGCAGATAGACATCTGGATTCTCATTAGTAATAGTAAGTGCAAGACTCTGAAAAATTATCTGTCAAATGTGCAGTATGATTATTTCACTAGAACTCTTTATTTAACCAAACCAACATTCAACTGTGAGCACAAGATAAAAACACTGAAAGCATGCCTAAACACACAGTGTTTCCCAATGTCCACCCCTGTCTGGAAGAATTACTGGAGGAGACATTTTGAAAAAAGGAGCAATAAGTCTGAGAGAGAGATTGTATAAGAAATAGTGAAGAACAATAAAACCGGTATAATTTATGCTTAGGCATAAATAAAGGTAGCTTTTGAAGAAAACAATAGGACCTTTGATTTTGGATTTAATGTATTGCTTATCTGAATGTAGAGTAGGCTTTTCAATGTGCGGATACAGAAGATGGCAGGGAGTGGGAGGAAGAGCAAAATAATTGCTAAGATTCTTGATTTACATGAGAAAAATATAAAGAAAATGATTAACAAAGGCATTGCATAGAAGTAGCAAAGCTTAAATACACATGTTAAAATTTCAAGGGGAACCATTTAAAAAATACTAATGAGATGTCAGACTTTCAAACCATTAGAGAAAAATAAATGTAAGGTAGCTGCATGAATTCATCAAAAGACAAGAATAATATTTTTTAAAACAGAGAAAGTAGAAAACATAAAAGAAGTTGCTAAAATGATTTAAACATCTCAGTAATCACAAATCAAGTCAACATCTAAAAACAATTTAAATGCTTAGTTTCAAACTGGGTTTTAAATAGCTCTTTTCTTTTGTTTAAAAGAGCATTAAACATTTAATCTTAGAAAATAAAATGACTCATTAATAGAGGTAGCAAAGAAATAAAAGAATATCAGACATATGTCCAAAAAAAAAGGTGTGTTAATATTGGTGTTAGGACAAAGAAAATGTTAATCGAATACATTTAAGAGGACATCTTCAATATCCTTTTAAAGAGGATATTTTTAAAATCTATCACACTAGGAATATATTTTGTGCTAAACCTATTTTGGCCTCTATAAAGAAGCAAGTAACAGACACAATTTCACAGGTTTATAAAACAAAGATCACAGTTGCCTTAAACTGAGATGGCAAAGATTGTAAGAAGTCGTGGTATTGATGACATGTTAGAGTCTGAGAGCTAAGTTTGGGGTATGATTGTTTTGAGTTGCGTATTAGAAAACTAAGTATACATATCAAGTAGAAAGTTAACTATAAAAGTCTTTGAATCAGTGTTAAATCTAGCTACAAGGTATAAATTTAAAAATCTCTAGTATAAAAACTGCATTTAAAAATGCGTGACAAAATGATATTTGGTTGGTGTACATATGTCAAATTTTTAACACTTAAGCAATCCAAGGACTAAGTTTTTGGGCATTCCAATGTTTTTAGAGCAGGAATTGAGAGAACACAGTGAAGCAAATGCAAAGATAAGAGTATACAAGGACATTCAGGAGAGTGGTGACAGTATGGAAAAAGTTACAAATTGCATATTATAGATGAGAATGGCAAATACTGCAGATAGATCAAGCAAGATGAAGACTAAGAATTGACTATTGTAATCAGTGATTAAGAAGTCATTGCTGACCTTGTATTAGAAGTCTTTTACAGTGACAAGAGCAATAGGCTTGCTTGGAATGGGCTCAAGGGGTAATATGAAAAGAAGCATTACAATAAATGAGGGAAGGAAGTGTTGTATGGAGTGTTGTTGTAAAGAAAAAAACCAGGTTTTTATATAAAGCAGAGGGAGAGGCAGGATCAGCAGTGAGCTCAGCAGTTTTTTAATTTGTTTTATGATAAGAGAAAAAGCTACATCTTTCACATAGATGTGAAAGATCATGCACACAACTAAAAATAAATAAAACAAAGGTAAAAATTGAAGAAATGGGGTACTTAAGAAAATGGTGATAGTAGAATCTATTGTAGAACTGAGGGTGTTGCCTTTGGATAGAAGCATGAATAATTTATTTCTAATGAAACAGGAAAAATGTATATATTGTCATAGAAAACTATTACAAGGTTGTAATAGTGGTGGAAACATCTAGAAGGTATTTTGGCTGCTAGAATTTCTTTCATTAAGCAAGAGCTGACCTCATCAGATAAGAGTGTAGATTTTGGAGGTTTGTGAAGAAAGGACAGGGTCTCAAATGGTCATCTAAGAAGATGGCAGATTGAATGGAGAATGGAAACACCTAATACAATTGTTGAGCAGCCGTAGGAGTATGTAAGAAGCTGGCAAACATGCTTCTGTATGTGAACAATCTGCATGATAGTGTGTTTCACACCACTAAGCTCAAGTAGGTATGTAGAGGTTCCAGGTACGCAGAGAACGTGAACTAGGATTGTGGTGTTACTAAGGGAGTTGAAGACATAGGTGAGGGATTGATTATAATGTTTTACCATGAAATTTAAGCTGGGTAAAGATACAAAAGAAGGTAAGAAATAAGAGAGGAATAATGTAATACAAGAGGGGCAGTAAACCTGAAGTTCTGGTTATTGGTGTTGGGATCTTAGAGCATGTAAGCTAGTGAAGGGGTGGAATTAGAGAGGAATTGAAATTGACATTATGGAAAGTTTGTGCTTATTAGTAATGGTAAGTTCTAGGGTACAAATATGATTGTTGGGTGAGTTATCCATGTCAATATTTAAAGCATCGAGAGTTATGAAAGTAGTCATGTGGGACAGACAGCCGAAATTCTATGGGATGTGAGATGAGCCTCAGTGTCTATGATATTTGTTAGGAGGAGGATGACATCAAATTTAAATCTGTTGTTCCTAGGGATGAAGAAGGAACATCATTGGAGCTAGGCATTTTGGAAGAAAAGGGAAGAAAAGAGATTGGATGTGACACAGAGAGTATCTTTCGCATCTCCATAGTATTAGGAGTAAGGAAAGTGAAACAGCTACCAGTTGAGAATCTTACAGGAGAAGCAGTATTCTTGAGGGTAGGGAGTTTCCTAAAAGCACTAATAACACAATAAATAAAATGTTTAAAAAAAGTGATTCAGATGATTTTATCAATTATTTGTTTCTGTTTAACAAACCACTAAATCTTAGGATTTAAAGTAGCAATGCTTCCCCCCCTCATAAATCTACACCCCAGCCAATAGGTTCCACTGATTTGGGACAGAAGTACTGATCAGAATTGGGCTTACTCAGGTGTTTGCATTCAGTTAGCGAATTGGCCAGGGCTGGCTGGTTATTATGCTTTGCCTGGAAAACCTGAGTTCTGCTTCATGTGTTTCTCATATCACTCCAGCTACCATTCCCTCTACCCATGGTAACGGCAGAAGATTTGAATTAACTATTCAGAAAGAAAGCATCAGTGGCTAATAAACATATTACAAGAAGGTCATTTCTCATTACTAATCAGTGAACACACATTAAAACAATTAAAAGGTAAAATTTTATACATGTTAAGAAAGGTTTGTAAAATTCATTGTTGGTGAGCGGGATGGAAAAATATATGCTTTCATTTAGTTTCAGAGGGAGAATAAATTATTCCCCCACCTTTGGTAGGACTTTCAGCCATGTGTATCAGTTTTTACATTGAAGCTACTTTTTAATCCCAAAACTATTCTTCAAGGTATCAACCATAAAAGAATATTCATTATAAAAGAATACTCACAGTACTTATAAAAACGTTTAAAGATGTTCATTGTAGCATTGTTCAAAATATCACACACTGTAGGAAGTTAAATGTGTAAGTAAACATTGAATACAGCAATTCTTCATGCATCAAAGACTTAGATGAAAACAAGTGCCACACTCAAATTAAGTAACTGAACATATTTTAATAAAGGCATTGTTTACAATGATATGAGTACAAGTTTAGGAACGCCAGAAAGGGAAATGTAGTATCCTGGAGTTGATAACTATGGAAAACTCCCAGTATCTCTTGACCTAATGGGAAACTCATGACAGCTGTGTGTAGAAGGCCACCTGATAAAAGGTATGACCCTTGGTGGGGGAAGATGGCAAACAAATAGATAACAATTATGCAGGAAGGTGGGAAGTAAGTGTCTCAACTTTGCTTTTCTTCTTTCTGTATCTGCTGCCAGTGGCTTTCACTGCATTGACAGATACAATCAGAAGCCACAGGACAAGGAAGGTATTGAGGATCAAGAGCTCTTTCAGGCAGTCCTTTTAGTTCAGTTTCCCAGGACACAGAACAGAGTGGAGAAGAGTGGAGACTGGATCCAGACAGACGAAAGGAAGTTATACCGCATAACACACACGTCATTATTCAATAGCAGAAAGGAGGCCCGGGTAAGTTCATACTTGTTTATATAGAATGATTTCTCCAAAATGGGTAAATGAAAAATTTTAATACCTGCAATCTAGTATTTTTAATATAAAATATACAATGTGACCATATACTTCTAAATCTACATATGTAATTATTTCAGTGGAAATATATACCTTAAATTGTTAACAATAGTCATCATTCCTGTAGCAGTAGTTAGTGGATATGGGTAGAAAATTGAGAGGGATTTTAGTCATCTGGATTTTGAAGTTTACAATGACCGTGAATTTATGTATCAAATTTATTTAACACATTTAAATTTTTTACATCAATAAAATTACTAAAATTCTATAGAACAGTTGGGCAAGGGGCAGGAGCAAAATTTATATTATGATAAATAATAATGTATTTTCTAATATATACAATATAGAGAATCAGAATGAGGAAATGATGGAAGCCTGCTTATTAATTAATTATTGAATTATGAATTGAATTAAATTATGAATTGAATTATAAATTGAATCCAACTATGAATTGAATTATAAATTGAATTCAACTATGAATTAAATGATGAATTATGAGTTATAAATTGAATAACAAGAAATAGGTAATAAGGGTGGCTGCCACCAGTCTAATTCTGAGGTTTGAAAAGTTTTACAGTGGAAAACAGGTACATACATACTTTCAGTAAGTAATGGTGTTTAATTGTATTTAATTTCTCCTATTTTTTTAGGTGACTGTTAATTTTTTATTAAATAAACGTTATTTGGACCTAAGTGTTTACTAAACAGGATGTATTTCTTTTGGCTTGGGGTACTATGAAAAAAATCACTGAGATACTAAGGGCACGGTGACCACAAAGGTTGAAAACCTCAGATCTAAAGTATTAAAATCATTCTCGGGCAAATCACAAAAGTTCTACGTACATATTTCTAAAGATATAAGCATGTTAACTGTAAACTTATTCTACCTCTAGATTATCAAGTGGCACTTCACTCTTTTACTATTTTTTTCTTTTTAATTTTTTTGGGCAGGCAATTCATTTACACGGACTCCTCTTTTATGTAATTTGTATCTAGATGAAATATTTTGGGACTTATTGAGTGTAAATAGAAAGAGCTAATGAGAACCAATGCCTTTCTCCTGCCATCCACTCAGTTTATTTCCCTAACGTTTGCTAATCACTTGTGACTCATTTGCAAAGAATATACACTAATATGCATAGTCTAGCAGAAAGCAGGTGTTAAGCATTGTACTGTGAAATTATACTAATTGATACCATGCACAGGAACGTTAACAGAAATATAAAAAGGAAATTGCAACAGGTTGTAACGTAGTGCTCAAAACTAGGAATCAGAACATGATCTGTGCCCCATCTAGCTACATGATCATGGGCAATCATTGACTGTTCTGAGCCTCAGTTTTGTTTTCACAGAGAAATGAATCAATCTAACAGTAATTGACCAGTTTCTTGAAGAACTTAAGGACCAAGATAAAATAATACCTAGTTCCAGTTACTACATAATCTATTAGGTCAAATTAGACATACAGTTACTTAGATATATGTATAGCTACTTATTTTAGAAACGTTTGAGGATTCCAGAAAATTTTCAAACTCCTTAATTTGGCACACTTGGCCTGGCCTAGCATTTTGTCAATTAGCCATGACTTATTTTCGTAATTCTGACTTCTACCACAAACCGTACCAGATTATTCCCAGTTTAAATTACAATGTTATGTAGTTTCATTTTTCCATGCTTTGACTTTAATAAGTGATTTTAAATACGTTAATGATGAAGAATAGCTATGTAAAATCTGATAATGACTGATGGAATGTATTAGAAATGTGAGGGAATCAAAACCTGCTATAGGAATTCAGAAAAAGTGAAGATTAATTTCTATGAGAAATGAGTTTTATTTTAAAAAATGGTATCTGAACTAAACCACAGAGATGGGTAAAAGCTACAGCAGCAGAGACTATATGAGGGCTTTAAAACTAGAGGAATACCCTACGTGTGGAATAACTCAGGCATATGCCTGCTTTCAAGACTTTATTAAATTTTTTCTTGCTAACTATGCCTTCTCTAATCTAGCTTATAATCTATTCAATTCCCAACTATGAACATTTGCTAGACATAAATGAGGTAGTCTTCAGCTCACAGGAATTCTTCTGTTCTGGGAATTTTCCCATGGTAGTCAAGTTTCTCCTCCCTGATATCACTCTCCGTATCCTCCTATGACCCTGGCTGATTATTGCTGTTATTACCAATGAGTGTCGGTAGCAACAATTGCAGCTGTGCTGGAAACATTTTATTTACCAGATTCAACCTTTGCCCTTCTCCAGTCTGCCAATAAGATGATCAAGGAGGAATCATAGTAGTTTAGTCAGAAGAAATGACTGATATTGAAGGGTATTTTTTCCCCCGAGATGGACTCTTGCTCTGTAGCCCAGCCTAGTGTTCAGTGGTGTGATCTCGACAACCTCAGCCTCCTGAGTAGCTGGCATTACAGGCACCCGCCACCATGCCCAGCTAATTTTTGTATTTTTAGTAGAGACATGGTTTCACTTTGTTGGCCGGGCTGGTCTTGAACTCCTGACTTCAACTTACCTGTCCACCTTGGCCTCCCAGTGTGCTGGGTTTAAAGATGTGAGCCACCACACTCTGTACTGGAGTTTTTATCTACTTGACTTCCTTACTGTATGGGATCTCTTAAACTTTGCTCCCCTGGGGGGTGGGGGGGGGACAGCTCTTGTCAAGAGCAAATTCACTATAAAATTTTCTCTTCTTGGAATCTTTGCTTCCTTTCATCCCTTTAAGTAGATGGGTGGTAATAGCTCCGTTCTTATTACTGGTAAAGTTTTTGTATTTTTCCTTATGCTACCATTCAATTACTTATGTTAAAAGAAAATTAAACGACTCAGTTTCAGTTTTCACATGTACAGAGGTTAGGAGTTTTTACTCTTATTTTTGCAAGAAGAAAACAGCATTGAAAGAATTGAAAATGTGTGACTTTTCTTGGACAAGGGAACTGAGGTTTTTCAGCAACTCAAAATGTGGAGACAGGTGAATCCAGAGTCATTGCCAACACCTGCTTACCTGAAACGGGAGTCAATGGAGTAAAAAACTGGTGGGACAACTTACATGGTCATGTTGATCAATTGTTGGAGGCTGAGCGTGGACTAATGAGAAACTATAGGAGCTGCAGTCTTACTGCTCTTCACACTTTTTTGAGCCCCACTATGAGCCCCACTGAGTTCTGGTGAGGATCTGAGAAACCTACCCTCTTGCCTCTGGCAGGGGAAAGGGAAGAGCAATTTTATTTTATT
>NW_022292597.1:0-14813 GCF_002776525.5 Piliocolobus tephrosceles | reverse complement strand
GAGTTCTTTGTAGATTCTGGAAATTAGCCCTTTGTCAGATGAGTAGACTGCAAAAATTTTCTCCCATTCTGTAGGATGCCTGTTTACTCTGATGGTAGTTTCTTTTGCTGTGCAGAAGCTCTTTAGTTTAATTAGATCCCATTTGTCAATTTTGGCTTTTGCTGCCGTTGCTTTTGGTGTTTTAGACATGAAGTCCTTGCCCATGCCTATGTCCTGAATGGTACTACCTAGATTTTCTTCTAGGGTTTTTATGGTAATAGGTCTAACATTTAAGTCTCTAATCCATCTTGAATTAATCTTCGTATAAGGAGTAAGGAAAGGATCCAGTTTCAGCTTTCTACTTATGGCTAACCAATTTTCCCAGCACCATTTATTAAATAGGGAATCCTTTCCCCATTTCTTGTTTCTCTCAGGTTTGTCAAAGATCAGATGGCTGTAGATGTGTGGTATTATTTCTGAGGACTCTGTTCTGTTCCATTGGTCTATATCTCTGTTTTGGTACTAGTACCATGCTGTTTTGGTTACTCTAGCCTTGTAGTATACTTTGAAGTCAGTGAAGTCAGTGAAATAAAAGAGGACACAAACAAATGGAAGAACATACCATGCTCATGGATAGGAAGAATCAATATCGTGAAAATGGCCATACTGCCCAAGGTTATTTATAGATTCAATGCCATCCCCATCAAACTACCAATGAGTTTCTTCACAGAATTGGAAAAAACTGCTTTAAAGTTCATATGGAACCAAAAAAGAGCCCGCATTGCCAAGACAATCCTAAGTCAAAAGGACAAAGCTGGAGGCGTCACGCTACCTGACTTCAAACTATACTACAAGGAGTGTAATTTCAAAGGGCAGAATAATGTAGTTGGCCTGTAGAAGGAATAGAAGGTCAAGGGAAATTTGTTTCAAAGAAATTATGTGTGATATTGCTGGCTGGGTTGATTCAGTAGAGATTTATAAAATAGGTGATCCAGATAAATATTGAGGAATGTCTGAGAAAGGGATGGAATCTAATGCATAATCAAGGAGTTAGACTCCTTAGTAACAAGAGGAAAGGCTGAGCATATGGGATTAGCAGCATGTAAGTGAGTAGAAGTAGTTCTTATGCTCTCTTGCAGTTGTCCTATTTTTTTCAGAGATATAATAAGAAAATCATTAACTGAGAGTTAGAATGGATAGATATTATTGGTGTTTTGTGAGAAAAGAATAAGATAGGAATACTAGACTAGGAAATGAAGCAATAGAAATACAATAATTTTGCTGGGCTACACTAGATGACAATTCAGCACTTACATATTTATTCAACAAATGTTTATTTTGCCTCTTCTGAATTCTAAATGCTCCTGTAGGCACTTGTGATATAACAGTAAACAAAAGAGATTCTTGATGTTATAGAGCCTAGGTTAGTGGTTATAAATTTTAAATGAGACCAACTGTAATTTTCTTCAGATAGGTTCTGTTTGGTAGGTTTGTTCAAGTAGAAGGAATATAGAATCAACCAGAATTGAGATTGTGCTAGATAGTGACATGGAATGAGGGTAAATGGAAAGAGTGATTTTAATCATGGCATGGAGTTTTAGCTGTTAGAAAGTGAAGTGAAGATATCAACATGTGAGATACAACAAAATCAGCAGTTTTATGGCAGATTCATATAAAAGTCTAAAGATTTCTCAATCTGGAGCACTAGAGGAACTAGGGTAGAATAAAGTGACACTTTTTAAATAACTGGATTCTTGAGTTTGAGATTACAATAATAACAATAACCGATAATGTTAATCACAAGGATTCTTGATTCTTTTGTGAAGTATAACAAATTAAAGCAGGTCACAAAACCCCAGTATGGGTCCTGAGGTTTCATATTTTTAGGTGATCCACAGATGATTCAGATTTACAATCAGAGTAGAAAACCTATGGTAGGGTAATGACCATGAGAACGAATGGCTAAAGTAGGATAGAAATAAATAATCATTGGAGGAGCTGAGAAACCAGAGAAAGAATAAACTACATGTCAACCAGGACTTAAACGTGTCAAGATTTATAGCAGCACTAGTGTTTGAGAGTTATGTTGATCCAAGAACTCTACAGGAGAAAGAGTGATCCTAAAGTGGATATTTAGTAAATACGTAGTTGATGGCATATGATTCAAAGTTGGGTGGTTTTGTTTTTGTTTTTGAGAGAAGATGGCTTTGAAATATCAATGAGGAATTTAAAGAGTATTTTATCTACTGCCAACCCAGAGGTTTGAGAGATGTGGGCAGATAAAATAAAACAAACAACAATGACAACAATAACAAAAATATGCGCCATAAGGAGGCTGCAGGAGAAATAATGCATCACTCTAAGCAAGAGCCAAAACTTTTTCTTTTTTTTTAACTGATGCCAGTTCAAAAGTTCTAGAAGGCACTCAGTGGCATTCCAGAATTTAGGGAATGTGAGAGTGTGGTCAGAAAACAGATTGTTCAGAGCCAAATGAAGATGTGGGATGGAATGAGAGTCTGAACCTCTTATGGTAACAGATATGTACAGGACTAAAAGGGCCTAATTGTTCCTGGTGTTAACTACTTAAGAGTATGAATAAACCGTTGTGTTTTGTTTTTAAATAATAAGCACACTCCCTAGAAGAACTGATTTTTATATTAAAGCTTAACAAGCAAATTAAATTAAAATTTAAAGTGATTACTGTAAACAAATTACAAGGAGATTTAGATAGCTAGTGTCCTAAAATTATGCATTTAAACTGTTTTCCCTGAGCCATAACCTCTCAGCCAAGTAATCCAGTGGTTTTTGTAATTGTTTCAAGCCCTGATAGAGACTTCAGTCTCTTTTCTGTTAACAAAGATATTATCATTTCTCCTCCATGAGTAGAGCAGCCTTTGTTGTCAGTGTTCAGCAGTAACTGTGACACGTAAATCTTCCCCTGTGCTACACGTTGCCTATGATAGTGATGAGGAAGATGGTCTTTAGTGTCTCAAATACCTGGATTTAAATTCTACCTCTGCTACTCCTTAACCAGGTGACCATGAGCAAATGACTCATTGTCTCTGGTCTTCACCTTCTTTGTTTATAAAAATGGATCATCCTGTTGATAATTTCTTTTGCTGTACATAAGTTCTTAAGTTTAATTATATCCCATTTGCCAATTTGTGCCTTTGTTGTGATTTTGGCATTTTGGCATCTTCATCATGAAATCTTTGCCTGCGTCTATGTCCAGAATGGTATTGCGTAGGTTGTCTTCCAGGGTTTTTATAGTTTTAGGTTTTACATTTAAGACTTTAATCCATCTTGAGCTGATTTTTGTATATGGTGTATGAAAAGGGTCCAGTTTCAGTCTTCTGTATATGGCAAGCTAGTTCTCCCAGCACCGTTTATTGAATTGGGAATCCTTTCACCATTGCTTGTTTTGGTCAGCTTTGTCAAAGATCAGATGGTTGGAGATGTGAGACCTTATTTCAGTCCTCTTTATTCTGTTCTGTTGGTCTAGGTGTCTGTTTTTGTACCAATACCATGCTGTTTTCAGTACAGTTGCCCTGTAGTATAGTTTGGGTAATGTGATGACTCCAGTTTTATTAGTTTTGCTTAGGACTGCCTTGGCTATTAAGGCTTTTTTGGGGCTGCATATGAATTTTAAAATAGTTTTTCTTTTTTCTAGTTCTGTGAAGAATGTCGTTGGTAGTTTGATAAGAGTAGCATTAAATCTGTAAATTACTTTGGGCAGTACAGCCATTATAATTATATTAATTCTTCCTATCCATGAACATTTGTTTTTTCCATTTGTTTGTATCATCTTCAATTTCTTTAAGCAGTGTTTTATCATTCTCACTGTAGAGACCTTTCACCTCTCTAGTTAGCTGTATTCCTAGGTATTTTATTCTGTTTGTGCCAATTGTGAATGGGATTGTGTTCTTGATTTGGCTCGTGGCCTGACTGTTTTGGTATATAGAAATGGTAGTAATTTTTGTACATTGATTTTGCCTCCTGAAACTTTGTTGAAGTTGTGTATCAGCTGAAGGAGATTTAGGGTCAAGACTGTGGTTTTCTAGGTATAGATTCATGTCTGCAAACAGGGATAGTTTCACCTCCTCTCTTCCTATTTGAATGTCCTTTATTTCTTTCTCTCAACTGATTGCTCTGGCCAAGACTTCCAATACTATGTTGAATAGGAGTAGTGAGAAAGGGCATAGTTGTCTTGTGCCAGTTTTCAAAAGGAATGTTTCTAGTTTTTTCCATTCAGTATGATATTGACTGTCAGTTTGTCATAGATGGCTCTTATTGTTTTGAGATATGTTTCTTCAATACCTAGTTATTGAGAGTTTGTAACATAAAGGGGTGTTGAATTTTATCAAAAGTTTTTTTCTGCATCTATTGAGATAATAATATGGTTTCTGTCTTTAGTTCCATTTATGTGATAAATTACATTGATTGATCTGTGTATGTTGAACCAGCCTTCCATGCTGGCAATGAAGCCTACTTGATCATGGTGAGTTCAATTTTGATGTGCTGCTGGATTCAGTTTGCAAGTATTTTATTGAAGATTTTTTCATCAATATTCATCACGAACATTGTCTAGAAGTTTTCTTTTTGGTTATGTTTCTACCAGGTTTTGGTATCAGGATGATTCCGGCCTCATACAATGAATTGGGGAGGAGATCTTCCTCCTTAATTGTTTCAAATAGTTTCAGTAGAAATAGTATATAGACAACCTACAGAATGGGAAAAATATTTGCAAACTGCATTTGACAAAGGTCTAATATCCAGTATCTATAAGGAACTTAAATGTACCAGAAAATACAAAGAACCCTCTAAAATGTGGGCATTGGACATGAACAGATACTTTTCTTTTTTTTTTTTTTTTTTGAGACGGAGTCTTGCTGTGTTGCCCAGGCTGGAGTGCACTGGCGTGCGATCTCAGCTCACTGAAAGCTCCGCCTCCTGGGTTCACGCCATTCTCCCGCCTCAGCCTCCCAGTAGCTGGGACTACAGGCACCCCCCACCTCGCCCGGCTAGTATTTGTATTTTTAGTAGAGACGGGGTTTCACCATGTTAGCCAGGATGGTCTCGATCTCCTGACCTCGTGATCCATCCGCCTCGGCCTCCCAAAGTGCTGGGATTACAGGCTTGAGCCACCGTGCCCGGCGATACTTTTCAAAAGAAGACATACATGCAGTCAACAAGCATATGAAAAAAAGCTTAATATCACTTATGACTGGAGAAACGCATATCAAAATCACCATGAGATCCCATCTCACACCAGTCAAAATGGCTATTTTTAAACTTTTATTTTAAGTTCAGGGGTACCTGGAAAGGTTTCTTACATAGGTAAACTTGTATTATGGGGTGCTGCTGTTATACAGATAATTTCATAACCCATGTATTTAGCCTAGTACTCATTAGTTATTTTTTTGTGATTCTCTCCCTCCTTCCACTCTCCACCCCCTATGTTGTTCTTCTCTTTTGTTTTGTGATTCTCTCCCTCCTTCCACTCTCCACCCACTCTCCTCCAGCATATGTTGTTCTCCTCTATGTGTACATGTGTTCTCATTATGTAGCTCCCACTTATAAGTGAGAACCTGTGGTTTTCTCTTCCTGCATTGGTTTGCTAAGGATAATGACATCCAGTTCTATTTATGTTTACACACACACACACACACACACACACACACAAAACAAACAAACAAACAAACAAAAAAATTATCTCATTCTTTTCATTCTTTGTATGGCTGCACAGTATTCATGGTGTATATGTAACACTATTGCTTTATCCAATCTATCACTGATGGGCACTTAGGTTGATTCCATGTCATTGCTATTGTGAATCGTGCTGCAATGAACATATATGTACATGTGTTTTATAATTCAATGATTTTTATTCCTTTTTGTATGTATCCAGTAATGATATTGCTGGATTGAATGATATTTCTGTGTTTAGGTTTTTGAGGAATTGCCATATTGTCTTCCTTAATGGTTGAACTAATTTATTCTCCCACCAACAGTGTAAAAGTGTTCATTTTTGTTCACAATGTTGCCAGCATCTGTTGTTTTTTTGACTTTTTAATACAGAATGGTTATTATTAAATAGTCAACCAATAACAGACATTGATGAGGTCACAGAGAAAAGGGAATGCTTATACACTGTTGGTGGGAGTGTAAATTAGGCCAACCATTGTGGAAAGCTGTGTGGTGATTCTTCAAACAGCTGATAACAGGACTACCACTTGACCCAGCTATCCTATTATTGTATACATACCCAGGGGAATATAAATAATTCTACCATAATGAAAAATGGATGTGAATGTTCATTGCAGCACTATTCACAATAGCAGAGACATGGAATTAACTAAATGCCCATCAATGACAGACTGGATAAAGAAAATGTGGTACAGATACACTACAAAATAGTATGCAGCCATACGAAAGAATGAGATTAAGATTTTTTGTGGGAACCTAGATGAATATGGAGGCCATTAGCGTTAGAAAACTAATGTAGGAACAGAAAACCAAAGACCACATGTTCTCTCATAAGTGGGAGCTAAATGATGAGAATTTAAGGACACAAAGAGAGCAAAAACAGACACTGGGTCCTAGTTGAGGGCAAAAGGTGAGAGGAGGGACAGGAGAAAAAAAAATATTGGGTATTAGGCTTAATACCTGAGTATTGAAATAACCTGTACAACAAACCCCCAAGACACAAGTTTACCTATATAAAAAACCTGCACATGTACTCCTGAATCTAAAATTAAATAAATAAATAAAACCCAAATGTATAACTATAATACTTACTGAATGTTGAGATTATGAAAATTTTTTAAAAAATCATGTAAAAGTGAATACTCAGCATGCACTGCCTTTTAATAAATGTTGTCACCTTTCTTATCTCTTCCCCCCCAACAATACTCTGGTTATGCAGATGCTATTAGAACTTTACAGATGAAGAAACTGAGGAAATACAGCTAACAAATAACAGAACCAAGCTGGATCACTGTTTCTTCACACTGTACATTACTTATTTTTAGTTAGCACAGTAGCATATTACCTCCTCTCTCAAGATTGACTCACAGGCATTGAGGAAAATGAAGGTATTAGCCTAGAACTTCTCCAAGAGTCCCTTGCAAAGGAACCAAGAGTTAGCATAGGGAAAGAAGCCTCTGAGTTCACCACCATATCAAACCTGGCAATAACCTAATATCCCTTTAATCCTGGTTCTTCAGAAAACCCAGAGGCACAGAGTCATACATTCAATCAATTCCTAGGATAACCAAATATACACTACTGGTAGGAGAATAAATTAGTTCAACCATTAGGGAAGACAATATGGCAATTCCTCAAAATCTAAAGACAGAAATATCATTCAATCCAGCAATATCATTACTGGGTCTATACAAAAAGGAATATAAATCATTGAATTATAAAACACACACACACACACATATATATATATACACACACAAACATATGTACACACACACACATATATGTGAGTGTGTGTGTGTGTGTGTGTGTATGTGTGTGTTTCTAAAGGGAGACTTATCTGCTAAATTCAAATAATCATCCTGGTATGATCCCTACTAAAAATAAATAACATAGACTGATTTTTTTAAACTATAGATTCCAAAGATTTTGTAATATGAACAGTTACAAAGCGGCTTAGCTGCTATGTTAGACTATGGATATTTGCTTCAGCAGTAGCTGTTTTATAGAAATCTATCTGGGAGAACAAAATAAAAACAAGATTAAACTATTTTCATTCATGTTCAGCCTAACTTGTCTCTTTATATTTTTCATAAAATTATTTTTAAATAAATAGGATAAGTTTCAACAGCTATGTTGTCTTACATTTTCCTTTCCAAGCAGCATTCAAATTAATTCTTTTTTTTGAATATGAAAATCTGAATCCTGCATACATTTATTTTTAGAACCAGTTCTAAAGGAATAAGCAAAACTAAACAAAAACTGGTCTCTTCTGATACATTTCACAGCTTTGCTGAAAGAGAAATATCTTTCTCTCATACATAATCCAAAAATTCAATTGTAATAAGTGTGTGAGTATAGTATAATGACTAAGAGCCTGTTGCTCTGATGTGGGACAATCCTAAGTTGAAAGTATGACACTATCACTAAAGTCTCTTAGCTTTCATTTCTGCAACTTTAAAATTATAATGATATAATTAACTCATAAAGTTTTTGTGATGATTAAATGGGATAATGTTTTAATATAGCAATTAGCATATGATGATCACTCAATATTATTAGCCATGAGTTGTAGTAGGGGTAATAAGGTGGTTGAAATGTTTTCATTAACAATAGTCTCCCTGGTTTATGTCTTTAGATTGGGAAAGAATAAGAGTGTCCGCAAAACTGCAGCATAAAATAATTTCAGATCCACCCGCTCAGAAGTCTGAAGCCAGTGTGGCTTCCTCTCACTGATCTCAGGGTCTCCATTTGCAATGTAAGGTGCATTTTGTTTGCTATAATGCTGCTACTTTGGTCTTTCTTTTTTCTATATTCATTGCTCTGAACAGAACTAATTAAACAAAAACAAAACAAAAAAATGCTAGTTTGGAGAATGCAAGACAGGTTGTGTTATACAAAATGCAGTCTAGAAAGTCATACCCAAAACATTTCTAGTTTACAAAAACAGAAAGTATGAGTAGAGGGCATGGCCTACAGCAAAGACACAGTAGTGCTTACCAATTTGGTCAGTGGCAAGGAGTATGTACAGTGCCTGGGCACAGGCACTGTATATTGTTTACATGCTTTATTTCTAGAGGAAGGTTCTAGTGTCCTCTTAACAAAGAATGAAAATGAGATTCAGAGAGGTCAAGATGAGGAGGACCAAGGTCACACAATGGCTGAGTAAGCATCCTAAACTGCCTCTTCTTGACTCCAGATACCAAGTCCCTTTCTCTGTGCCAAGCTACCTGAACATTTTCTGAAAATGCTGCATGAGAGTTGTCTTTAGATAACTGAATTTTCCATCTGAAAGATGGAAAACAGCAAAGGGAGGACATATGGTATATTTGTCACGGCAAAGGTAACATTACACTTTTTGAAAATTAGAAAAAGAAATAAACTTTAAATTATAATTACTAGGGTTTCTTACAATAATGGAAAACATCAAGTTTAGCATTTCTCACAAATGTAAATGTGTGTATGAAATTGAATAAACAAAATGTGACATTTTTGTAAGTCAAAGTTATCAAACATTGGCAGCTATCTACAATTCAATCAAAAATATATTTGAGAATCACTTTTATTCTTATTAATTTGCGGACATTTAAAAATATTTCCAAAGTAAATTATATAGTGGATTAATATCTCATTATTTGCTGTGTGACATAGTTGAAAATGTGATTATATCCCTTTAGCATAAAGCAAATAGGATACTACTTTTCGTAGTTAAAGTTCATTTAAAACTTTATCTTTTTATCCAAAGAGATTTTTGATATCTATGTCAGCTATAAGATTGAAGGAAAATTAGCACAAATGAAATATTTAAAGAAGGAAGAGAATCAAGAATGTTCAGCGAGAACTAGCTAGCAGTTATAGGACATAATATAGTGTTTATGAGTATATGTTGATAAAATTGTAATATTAATTAAGATATTCTCTTTTCCCCAAGTTGTGTTAATATCTTAAATATATATCTTATTATAAATGGAAAAATGAAGGAAGTTATCAATCTTATTCCACAAACTTAAAAAATAGAACCTAATAGGAGATTGTGGAAGTTTCTGACCTAAATGAATAAACAACTATTGTGCTTATAAGTTTATCAAGAAAAACATCATAAGCTAAAAATATGCCTTCATGTGATTCTGCAATAAAGAAAATGAGATGAAACACATAAGTTCTTTACAGTATACATTTTTATCATGTTATTGTAAAAATTATTATCATAGTATAAATTATTATTATAGTAGCAGTAGAAGTATCATTATGACTACTATCTTCTAGGCAGTGGGGCAGGAACAGTAATGATCTCCGATTTTGTGCGTATTTTAAATTAAAAGATAGTGTAGGATAGCTACCTAAATTTACTGTGTCTCTTATATTTGTGAAAATCTCAAAACAGGAACACATTCTGTGGCACATTATCCCATTAATGGATCATTTCTTTTGGCAGCAGCATATGCTCAATTATTCTCAAACTTGATCTCCTATTTCTGCTAGATAGAACATTGTGTGCTCAGAGCTTGATAAGAAATTAGACATGTAGACAATCTATTTGCATTATCTCTTCTTATTAATCTAATGTGTAATTTAACTCTCCTGCAGTCTCTCTCTTAAAATCCTATTGACTTTCTTAAAGGACTGGCAATGGAAAGAGGAAAGTCCATGTAACCAACAATTAAATCAAGTGCTGGAGAGCTGTATTCATCTAGTGCCTTTGAACCCTTTCAGCTCATAAAAATCACTTTAGCAAGGGTCTGGGTTACTTTTCTTTACAAAGATTCTCAAGTATTGATTTCAAATGAATAAGACAGAATCCAGGTGAATTCAGTCACAGCCTTAGTATATCCAGATACTTCATTTCACAAATGATAATATTTAGATACATAATTATAAATTTTTGAAGAGAACAGATACAAATCATCAGATCTTTTTATTTTAATATATTTTTTAAAACATTGGAGTGTATGAGCTTTAGCATAAATCGGTATTATCTTACTTCACTCATTATTTACATTAAGTGGATAAAATTAAATCTTGGGAATGAAAATTTTTTCCTCATATTTATATTCACCATAATCAGAAACACAATTTGTTCATCTGAGTAGCATTTCATTCTTAACAGATAGCTTACTATGTAGCCCCTCATGTCGCTTGGGAGCCTCTACTCAGGTACCTTCAGCACCTTCATTGACAAAATTACCAAAGAACATCCCACAAAAGCCATTTATAAAAATGCATAGTGACAAGTTAACTCAGAGCTAGCAACTTAACGATGCTATTAGTGGGCTTTAAAATATTAGAGAAACATTTATACAATTCAGGATAGAGTAATATGAGTCTGGTGTTTGTATGAGAATCATTCAAAGGTCTTATTTAAAATTGAAATTCATATGATGATATTAATATGAGATCTCCATTCATTGTTAACTGACAGCCATGATAATATCTAATCAACAAAGACAATTTAATTGGGTGTGGGACATACAGTTTTAAACATAGGCATATATTTTTAAATCACAATTGGGTAGAATAATGCAATAATACTCCAAATCTCTCAGCATTAATTCAGCTAGTATATGCTATAAATCTAAGAAAAAAAAAAGTAATTCACAAATTTCAAGTCCACAAAATGCAGAGAATATTTCTTAAATTTTATATAAGAGAATAAAATAATCATCAAGTAAATGAAAATTTTAATAAAAGGCAAATAAGATATTGTGCAAAGGATATAATCCATCTTCCCAGTGGTATGTATTTTAAACCTTTATTATAGTACATAATCATTTGGACATTCAAGAGCAATGTATTGAGTATGTATACTCTAAGCACTATAAATATAGAGATGTAGATGTATATTAAAGGAACCCACAGGTCCTAAGAGTGAGAAACAAGTCAGACATTATGATATTTCATGATAAGTCGCTCAGCTATTTTATGTATGGGTGCTATCAGGCCACAAAAGTTAGTCATCAAACTCAATCTGAGAAAGAAAAAATTCTAAAAGTATATGATAAAAATGAGGCAAGTCAGACGATTAAGAATAAGGTCTAGAGTAAAAGGGAAATATTCTTTTAACAGAGAGCAGCATATATAATACAATTATTCAAATTCTATGTCCTCTTGTAGTAGAAAATGGAGGTCAAGAGTTTTGTAATTTTAATTTTATTCCTCTGATAGAGTAAGATCCTTATGCATGGTTAATGTGACATACAGATTATTAAATGCATTAAATATTACATCAATTGGTGTAATTTGTTTGCCACAGAATGTACACATTTGCCAAAACTGAAGATGCATACTGAATAAGACACAGATTGAAAGCAGGTAAATTAACAAATAAAGCCTGATGTATGGAAGATAGAAAAGCAGAAATAAAGCAATGAAGAAGAATACTGTGCTAAATAAAACTGAATTTTTAGAAGAGATGTTGTCATGTTTCAGAAAAAAGTGGAGAAACATTGAAAACTATTTGAGTTGTAATAAAATAGAGAGAAAGAGAAATAAAATTGCAATACGAGAATAAACTAGAGAGAATATAAATGTCTTTCTGCTGTTGGTGACAGTACTTCAATAGCATCAGACCAATGTTAAGCAATTTAAATGGATATGGAAAAAGACGGGGAGTCTCAGTTGCAAGACAGATCATTGTCATTAACACATCAGAAAATTAACCAGAAAGCTGAAGTTTAGAATGAGCTACTCTCCTAGAAAGCCATAACATGAGAAATTAATCTGTCCTGAGTTTGAGATAAATGCTGTAACAAAAGGAAATGACAGAGAAAACATAATTAATTCCTCAGCTCCCATTTACTTTCTGACTATTCTGTCTAGAAGGAAACTCATAAAGCTGTAAAGGAGAGAACAAGTGGTATTTGGTGAGACTTAAGTCCTAAGAAGAATAGACAGCCGTAAGAAAGAGACACACAGATTTAAATTCTCTGACTAGGGCAAATTGTATTCCTACAGGATTATTACAATGTAGAGATGAGATACCTGAATTGATGCAAGTGATCTAAGGGGTAAGTAAGGAAAGAGAGGGCTAAATGGAGAAAAATAATCCTGAGAAAAACAAAAAAGTATTTTCATAATATAAATTTTGATATTTCCATTATAAAGCAGAATTCCATAGTGGACAATTTTAAATATTCGTCTCTTTACAGAGAAATGCCAATATGAAGAGAAGCCAGCGGATTTTATCCTGAGTTGGTCATGAAAACAATTTTTTTTTAACTCTTTTACCCACTCACATTTCTGCTCAGCAGTGTTTATTGAACTTTTTCTTTGTGCTGACAGGGTGAGGAATTTAAAATTTCTCAAAATACAAAATTGTAATTCATGTGAAATTCCACATTTGAGTTAAATCAACCAATGGTAAGTATGAACCATTTTCTAGTCTTAGAGGTGAGAGTGGATATACTGAAAAGAAGAAAATTTTGGCAACGCATATTTTTTCCAAAAGAGGGCCACTATTGAGAAAATCTTAAACTCTGTTTATATTAGAAATGATTGTTTGAGATTTAGTCCAAATAATAAATCTTCAGGGAAAACATGACAACTCTACAAGAAAGTAGAGGGCTATTATGTGGAAAAGGGAGGAAATGCAAGATCTAGGAACCAACAAGAAAAAAAGGACATTTGGTTTATTTAGAATTGAAAACAATACATAACCCTTAATTAAGCAATTGATGCATAAGCGAGATTACTTACTGATGATTTTTTGGTGGTATCTATGCATAGCATACTGGCCAAGTTTAAGTGACCTCTCATGTTATTTTTTAATCTAAGATAATATTTTTCATATTATAATTTTATAGTTCTTTATTGCTCTCATGTTTAAAAAGGTATTTAGAGAAATAGTGACAAGTGGAATGATTTAGAAGATTTTTATTGTAGATAACTGATTCAGAATTATATAATACAGGAAATATATAACCATGAGAGCAAATGATTATCTATGGTTTTTTTTGTTTGTTTGTTTTTTGTTTTTTTTTCTTTGAGATGGAGTCTTGCTCTGTCACTCAGGCTGGAGTGCAGTGGCCGGATCTCAGCTCACTGCAAGCTCCGCCTCCTGGGTTCACGCCATTCTCCTGCCTCAGCCTCCTGAGTAGCTGGGACTACAGGCGCCCGCCACCGCGCCTGGCTAATTTTTTGTATTTTTAGTAGAGACGGGGTTTCACCGTGGTCTCGATCTCCTGACCTTGTGATCCGCCCGCCTCGGCCTCCCAAAGTGCTGGGATTACAGGCGTGAGCCACCGCGCCTGGCCTTATCTATGGTTTTCAAAATGTATTATTTTGAGGACAAAGACTGGTTATTCATATTTTATATGTGACAATGGGTTTAAACAATATAAAGGGTATTATCCTAGAATAAACAGACTAATAGACTCCTATTAATTTTTAATTGTTCCATATACTTCAGAGATAAATTGTGACACTTTCATAACAGAGGAATTTTGATGATAGTAAAGTATGTCTTTTGGATGTCTTAGGAATTCTCATCATCTATGTTTCAGATAGTATATATTATCTGCATAGTTTCTTTGTCAGGGAAACTCCTTAAAAATCCAGAATTGCTATGGTCTTTGAAAGTTTCCCTCGTGTGATATTTTCCTTTCCATTTCCTACTGCCACTATAATAGCTTCTCCATTGATAGGTAGTATTTTGCACAATTTAATTTTATGATGGTTACTGGTGCTTTGTTGATTCGTTTGTGTTAAATAAAGTAACTTTTAATTTTTTGACATTCATTATATATGCTGAGTTATTTCAATAAACAAAATTTCTATACAATAATTTTAAGTGTTTTCTAACATATTGTCTGTGCTGCTTTTGAGTGTTAGTATTAAATATTACAAATCATATTTTCAAGAATATAAAAATATTATTGTTATAGTATTACAAAATATAAAAATCAATTTAAAACATTTCTCTACCTTAGTAACACTATCATGGCTGAATCAAGCAGAGATAATTTAGAAGTGTGTTTCTTTTGAATATTGAAAAATAGATCTTGCAATTTCTCATTCTGTTAAATGCAATGTATACTATAACATGTTTCCTGGTTAAGACAAGAGAGTCAATTAAGTTTTCTTTTTTTTTTTTGTTTTATTATACTTTAAGTTCTAGGGTACATGTGCATAAC
>NW_022292596.1:0-1156 GCF_002776525.5 Piliocolobus tephrosceles | reverse complement strand
TTTTTTTTTTTTTTTTTTTTTTTTTTTTTTGCTCTCTCACACATCTTGGCTGTATATATTCTTCATGTACCCATCTTATAAACACAGTTACATGTACGCATGTAAAGGTTTATTTTACGATAATATGCATACATAGAGATATATATATATAAATATATATGTATATATATATATATATATATATATTTGATACGTGTTTATTTACTTTTTACCATCATTATAATAAAGCATAATAACAGGTTTTCTTATGTTAATATATAAGGCACATTTGCGCAAGTACATATATATTTATATATACCAATTAAGCATTTTTATTTCTAGCTTGTATGTATATGTGTATATTATTTGACAATTTTTTTTTGTTTTTAATAAGTTCAATTTAATAATACAATAAAAAAAAAAAAAAAAAATTAAAAAAAAGTAAGACTAAATAAAGCAGGACAAAACAAAAGTAATTGGAAGGCAGAAAGAAAAAACAAGCTTCAAATGACATAGTTCCATACGTATATATGCATATATATACAATACACATGCATATAAATATAGTCAGATTTAATAAACATATATTAACGCATTTTTTTTTTTAGACAAAATAACAATTTTTTTATAAAAACAAGCTACAAAGAGTGATATACAAAAAAAAAAAAGTAATAATGTAAGCTTAAACAAAAACAATTTTTTTTTTTTTTTTTTCGCATTTTTTACGCGACTTTGCTTTTTTTTTTTTTTTTTGGCCCTCTTTTTTTATACTCTAAGGACCACCACTTTTAAACACAACGTTTTGAACTCACATACAGCAAACAAATGAATAATAAATAAACAAAAAAAATATATATATATATATAAATTAGAATAAATAAATGCGTACATTTATGTCGATATTACAACGCCTACTAATGTACCGAACTATAAACTCTCATGATGAAAATGCGTCTTCCAATATAAGCAATAATAAATATGAACTTCCAAATTAGTATGTTAATAGTGAAAGAAAGAAAAAAAAAAAATAATAAAAAAACATGTTAAATACAAAATTATCCGTGTTTTTACACACTTTTCAACGAACTGTATTTTTGTTGATATGTCTTTAACTCTTTTTCTTTTTCCATTAATTGCTGCATTTTTTTTTCTTTTTCTTTTTCCTTGTTTGAAACTA
>NW_022292594.1:0-1920 GCF_002776525.5 Piliocolobus tephrosceles | reverse complement strand
AAATATGTTACAGTCTGCACTTCAGTGCAATTTATTTTAGTTGTAACATTATACAACTACCTTTTAGTTTTATCATAAACAAAAAATTCTAATAAAATTTACATTTTATAAATAAATGTAAAAAGATATTTAAAACTTTTCTTTATTTATTATTACATTATAATAAAAAAATAACGTGCTGTATTAATTTTTTTTTTTTTTTTTAACTATAAAAAATTGCTCTTCTCAAGTAAAACATTATATTATTAATAAAAGATATGAAAAAAATATGTTTCATGTAATTATGTGCTTTTTTTAATAATAATGTGATAGCTTAACTCACTAAGCAAATAAATATGTGCAAAATTAATTTTTTTTTATAAGAAACTAAAAGCACATTTAAGTCACATTAAAAATTAAGTATATTTTTTAAAACAAAATTAGCTACATTTATTATAATGTTTAATAAATTAAATTTTTACGCATCGCACAATTTCATTTGTTATTCAGATTAGTAAAAATTAAATAATTACCATTTTTAATTTATAGTTAAATGTGTAATAAAACAGAAATAATAAAATAATACATGAATTTATTGATTTTCAACAAAGGTTCAAAAATCTTATTTTATTATTTTCTTTAGACTTTTAGTGTTAGACACATATTATACATATGACTGATATTAACACTATATTAGAAAAATTTTTACTTTTGTATATTATTAAATCTTTGTAATGCTACAATGTATTTTTCACTATTTAAAGTCGAATATATACAATCGAATTAAAAAAAAAAAAAGATCTTTGAATAGGTCATTTAAAAACTGAAAAGTTTGATATTTTCTGTTTAAAATTTAAGCTCAATAAATTTATAATTAGGTTAAAAAATAGTTTTTTTGTTTGTTTGTTTTTTTTAATTATAAATAGTCTAATTAATTATAAGTATCTTTTAATAGTGTAATATAACTACTGTTTTTATTTTGTAAATGCTAAAACAGAACAATGCTTTGCGTTATTAAAACTTAAAAAAAAAAGAAAGTATTACAATTCGAACATATCACATATACTCATAAAAAATGTACTACATGTCCATTTTTTACTATTGGAGCATATCATGTTGTTATATATATAAATTATATAACGTATTAAAATAAAACGAAAGTTTTTATTAAATAACACCAGTTCGTTGTATAAAATTAAAATATGTTCAGGTTGTGTCTATTTATATTTATCAATGAAGTATAATTTATGTTTTACGTGTAATATAAAAAAAAGAAGCCAAATACATTTTGCTCTATATACATGTATAAATTTAATAAAATATGTTATCACGAACAATTATTTAATAAGTTTTAGCATATATAATATTGTAATGTTACTAATATTACAATAATTGAGTGTATAACTATAAAATTTGTAGTAATGTTCATGTTTTTTTTTCTTATGTATATTTATACGTGTAAACTAACTAAAGTCTATATATATACATATATATTTGTTTTTTACATATCTCATGATTTATTTTACCTTAAATTCAAGTAAACGCTTGAGCACTGTATTTTGTACACTTTTATATAAATCATGTGAAGGTTTAAAATAAATGCTATTTAATGTGCATTTTATATGTATCATATCGCTATGTTATAAAAAGAATTTTTTAGATAGCTACAAGACTGCATACTATTGTACAGTGATCTAATTTTTTTTTAACATTTTGTTATATAGTAAAATAAATAAGCTATCATTAAATTTTATAACTTATGTAAATTTCTTTTTCTTTTTATAATATATTTTTTAAATTTTCTAAAAGTAAACAATACTTAAAAATAATACATACATTTTTAAGTATTCTTAAAGATATGTATTAAATAACCAAATACTTTAAAGATTTCATTGTTTTTTGAATTTGTTATAAGATTTTTTTTTTTTTTTTTTTTTTATT
>NW_022292591.1:0-1482 GCF_002776525.5 Piliocolobus tephrosceles | reverse complement strand
TGTTTAATTTAACCATATCTTTTAAGAAGATATGAAGACAGAAGTTCCCCAAGGATCAGGGGAGAAAAAAGCAGTTAAGAAAATCTTAAAACCTCAGGAGGAAAACAAGTATGGGTTAAGACCTCAAGGCAAAACTTTTTCTTTGCACTTTGATTTCAAAAGAACAGAGATGCCCAAAATATGAACTCTCCCATCTGCACTTTATATTCCTCTATGTCCTTAGAAAGGCTGGAGATGGGATCCCAGGTTCCAAAGTGCCTGGCCATGGCTCACATCAGGCGGCATCTTTCACAGCCATTCGCTCCCCTGACTGTGCCTAGAGGGCTCTGTGGCCCAATTTACAAAATAAAAGGTCCTAATTTACTCGCGTTCATCACTTTGAGCAGAGTCTGAAGAAATGAGACAAATATTGACACTCCACAGAAGCAAGTACTCTCTTCCAAAAAGTCAACTGTCAGGTTCCCATGAGCCAGGCAGCTTGCTTACAGAAAGCACTGGCTGACTTGCTGGTTTAATGTTAAATGCATTTAAAATGTTAAGTGACAGGCCGGGCATGGTGGCTCAAGCCTGTAATCCCAGCACTTTGGGAGGCCGAGACCGGCAGATCACGAGGTCAGGAGATCGAGACCATCCTGGCTAACACGGGGAAACCCCGTCTCTACTAAAAAAACTAATAGCTGGGCAAGGTGGCGGGCGCCTTTAGTCTCAGCTACTCGGGAGGCTGAGGCAGGAGAATGGCGTAAACCCGGGAGGCGGAGCTTGCAGTGAGCTGAGATCTGGACACTGCACTCCAGTCCGGGCGACAGAGCAAGAAACCGCCTCAAAAAAAAAAAACAAAAAAAAAAAACAAAACTTAAGTGATCAAACCGCCCTCCCAGTGGGTGTGCGTGTTGAGCTGGCTGCAGCAGTGATGCAGACCACGTTCTTGCCTTTAGTTTTGCTTCAAGCAGAGCACCCCACACCCAGGAAGAGGCCAAAGGACGGCATCGAGGTCTAGGACAGATCTAAGGAGAGCTGCAGACTGACTGCCTCATCTGCAAATAGTCTCTCATTTCAGAAGAAATCACTGAACAGAGTTCATAACACGTGAATTTTTAAAATTCATGTTTCTAATTTCATCCCATTAGAACTTTTGAACCTCCACCTCCCACCTAGAGAACGTCAGCTCCAGCCGATCACAGCGCAGTGCGATTTTCTATAAATAATGTGCACGCCTGCATCTGAGCTGAGATGTGAATGTCTGGAATGTGCCTGTCAGGCCCAGGAGGAACTGCAGCAAGTGTGGGGACACAAGCCGCTAAGGAATCTGATTTGGAGGAAACTGGAGGCAACTAAAACTAGTTCCACTGGTGTTTCTTGGTAAGGTTTGACCAGGCAAACTGTTATCACTGTTGCTAATTCATGGTCATCGGGATGGGGACTTAACAGTAAGTAATTAGAGCAATTACAGAATTTGCTAGTCAATTACAATGGCACAGATTC
>NW_022292590.1:0-1293 GCF_002776525.5 Piliocolobus tephrosceles | reverse complement strand
TTTCTTTTTTTTTTAGACATAATCTGAATAGTTTTTTTCTTTGAATGCATAAAACATATCAAACGTTAAAAAAACGTCGAGCATGTTATTATGGCAATTTTAAGACAAAAATTGCCACATTTTTTCCCTATGTATATATATAAAAAATATATACTTAAATAAATTTTGTTTAAAGTGCTCAGTTATATGGTGAAAGTAAAAAGAATAATACTAATCTCGAGTTCATATTTTTTCAAATTGAATTAAACATTATAAAAAAAAAAATTACAATATATATAATGCAAAATAGGTAATTGTAAAAACATTCACGTATAAATATATATATATATATATATATTCTATATGTAATGTTCTTTTGTATAGAAAGCAAAATGAGTATTGTATTATATTATATATGTATAAACTATGTTTAAGCAAATTTTTATTTTTTTTTTTTAACTCATCCTTTCAAAAATCTTTCTATGACATTTAAAAATAATCCTTAACTTCTATTATTTAATTTATATGCAATATAAGTTATTTTTGTATATAAATATTTTATTCTTATTTTTATGATCAAAATTTTTATATTCATATATATATATATATATATTAATCAATAATATAAATATTTTTGATTATTACATTGTTTTTTTTGAGCCTTAAAAACTTTTTCTTTTTTTTTATTTAATAGGTTCTACATGATTTCGTGCAGTTTTAGATCGACATTTAATTTCTAATATGCATGTACATAAACATATGCATTTATGTACGTAAATTTATATTTTTATATGTTTCTTTAGCATTTCTATAAATTTTGAATTTATCATCTATTTTATATGTAAAACATTTATATGTATATGTATATGTAAATATATATATATATATATATATAAACTTCCATAATATAAAATATATATTTTATATTAAAAAAGTTATAATGCTTTTTTTTTTTTTATATTTGTATAATGTTCCTTGAATATAATTACATTTTTAAATTATTCTATATTGTTTATATATATGTATTGTGCGCAAATTATTTGTCAAATTATACAACTATATAATTATACATTAGTCTTTTTTTTTATTATTTTGTAATTTATGTTGTTTTTATCAAATTTATATGTATACTTAAATATGAATTATTTTATGTCGTAAAGTAAATTCATAAAAAATGAAAAAAAAAAAAAAGAGACATTTCATAAACAGTACATATATTTTTTATTATAAATGTTGACATGTAATTTAAAAAAAGTAGTTTATGTCAAAAGTAAATGAACAGAAACAAAAAAAAAAAAAAAAAAAAAAAAAAAA
>NW_022292589.1:0-1652 GCF_002776525.5 Piliocolobus tephrosceles | reverse complement strand
AGTACTATCCTAGAGCTCACAGAATATGTGATCCCTTACACAGGATCCCACATAACCAATGGACCTACTCTAGAGCAAGAAAGTTGTACCATGTTCTGGCACTATCTGGAAGCAAATGACTTCATATGATGTTGAATAACCTAAAGAAGGTATAGCTGAGACATCAGCTACAAAATGATGCCCTATAAGGATCAGACACTTTCAGCCAGGATTCAGTGTGTACTCTCAATCAATCATAATTGTACATTATTGTATCTACAGTAAAGTGTATGAGACCAGGAACTAAGTAGAATTCACTGTGCCCTAACTGAAGAATTTGTGATTTTCTTTTTTACAACTCTAGGTTCTACGTTTAAGTCCTGTCTTCAAGATTGCAAAAGTCAATCTCACATATAGATAAATAAAAAAAAGGTTATTTGCTATTGTAAAAATTTTCAAAGAATACCAAGCTAAATGTAGAATAAAATATGAGTGTCTAAGAAGCTACACTGACTATGCTTTAGAATAATAGGTCATTATACATGTGGAGGAAGCTTCAGAATAATCTTATCTCATCCTCTGTATTTATCAATGAAAAGATTAAAGGATGAGGAAGTCTGGGGGTTTCTCTCATGTTGCATGACTAGCTAGGGATGTAAGAGTAAGTATAACCTTACTATGTCAATTCTCTGTAAATGTATATATTTACTTGATTGGGACACTTATTTGAAAAGTTCCATATGAAAAAATTGTATTCTGTACTTTATTTTCTAATTAATTGTTAAGGAAGGTAAATGAAATGTGTAATCGGGATAAATGTTTTAGTTTAATAAAACTAATAAAATAAGAATGGATACAACAGCAAGAAAACTTTCAAAATTGTTAAAAAATAAAATAGTCAGCTAAAAATCCATTGTCACTTTGTATTAGGGAAGCAAAGTGAAAAACTGTGAAGAATACATATAACCTCCTAAATATTTCTCAGAGATCAATTTAAAGCAAAGAATAAGAAAGAAATATTTATTAAACTCTCCCAAAGGCATATAAACAGAAGAAATTGCAAAGAAAAAAGTAATCAAACCTTTTCATAGCAGATTAAATTCAAGAGCTTTTCTAAGACAGTAATTTCTTACTATAATGTCTGGAGAACAGGAAGAATGAGGAAGAAAGCAAAATCCTTTCAAGGTGTTAATGGGTAGGTGTTGAACTTTTTCAACTCCCATGTTAATGGGGGTAGAAATGGTGAGGAGTAGGAGAGCAAGGATGTAGATCACAGATTGGCATTTTCAAAGTTGTAAGGGTTTCTAGTTAGGTTTCAGTTTCCCCAGGAAACAGATGACCATGTTTTTGATGATCTGTGAGATAATTTTCTCTGTTGTATATGTTTTGGCGATGAGTAGAGTCACTGTATTCTGGGGCATCTTCTTAGTCTGCTTTGTGGCCTAATCTCCACTGTCTCAGATGAGTTCATTAGAGAGTATAAAGGTAGAAACAAGTCTTAGAGACAATGATGCTGTATGGGATGGCAGTGCTCTATGAACAGACATAACATGAAGTACAATAAGATCAGTGGCCTAAAAGGTAGCTTACATGTGGCAAGTGCTGCTGTATTTATCAGAACTTTTGTATCTTCAATTTGAGCCTCATGTAAGAATTTGATAAAATCATGCTTG
>NW_022292588.1:2061-5301 GCF_002776525.5 Piliocolobus tephrosceles | reverse complement strand
AAAAAAAAAAAAAAAAAATCATAATACTTCCTAGAATGGAAATTGCACTACTTCTATAAGGCTACTATGGGTAATTTTTTTTGTCTTACCCTTATAGTCCATTTAAAAATTTTCAAATTTTTCTTGTCTTCACTTGGGATTGATTATTTCAACCATTAGATTTAAATTGGCTATTGAGATTGTGTCTAGTCATTTGGTAGGCACGAAATAATTATTGCACGCTCAATATCTCTGACTGTGGGGGCTCTAAGTTCTTCTTGCATGTAAATCCTTAATAATTACAATACAAATGAGTGAATGTAGGTAATTTGATGATCATTTCTGGGTCTAGTATCTCTTTGACATTCTGGAACTGTCACCATCAAAATGAAGTGTTGATTCTACGTTGTCTTCATTTGAAATTATTACTCATTATCTGATACTAATTGTTTAGTTCACAATGGTTGCTTCAGTGATATAAATCACTACACACATTATAATTTGTACAGCAATTTCTATTACTGAGTCATATGCTATCTAGATAAGGCAAAGTTTTGTTTAACATAAATAAAAGTAATTGTATAACAAAAAGTTTCCTTGGCAACGATAATCTCTATGATTTCTCCCAGGATGATGATTCTGACTTGTGTTGTGACCCTTTGTTATTTCTGGGAAATATTATTTCTGCCGATGTATGACTGGCAGTGAACATTAAATCCTATTTGAACAAATGAGATCTTGAATTTATTGAACCCTGTTTCTTGCACTGCTGTGTATTTGTAATCAATTATTCCAATTCTTCTAGTACCCAAATTACTTGAATGACATTGGAAAACTGATACTAAACCAAAACAAGACAGAGCTCCAGAGATGCAGAATGTATTAAAAAAGGAAAAATATACAAGATATAAAAATCATATGAAGTTAAAAAAAATACTTATAACATGATGGGATAAGTTGGATATTATAAATGAAGACAAGGGAATAAGACAAAACAGTGTGCAATCACTTTGTGTTTTCCAGAACATATGTGGGCAGACTTTAAAATATTATGAAAATATTAATACAATTATGGGTATCAAAGTCTAAATGCACATCATTGAAATGAGAAATATGAAAGTTGAAAAATAAAAATCAAAAGAATATTGGGTGGTACATCAATATATAAGGTTAAAAGAAGTCAGCTAAATTCAGTCAATTAGCGAGCTGAGATATTGGTCAATGAATTCTACAATACATCACACAAGTGTGTGTGAGTATGTGTGTGTATGTGTATAAGACAGAAGAGGGACAGGGAAGGGGAGAGGAAAGCAAGGAGAGAAAATAAAATTTAATACACAAAAGAAGACATCGAATTCCATCAACCATCAGTACTTGTTATATACAAAAGTGACAAGAGAGTGGGGAGAGTAGGTAGGAAGATAGTTAACACATAATTTTTAGAAGTTCCTTTAAAGGCTCTGAAAAGGAAGCACAAGTCCTTAGATTTGTATTGTCTACCTAAAATAAGAAAGTAAATTTAAAATGATCAATACGTTGTCTTATCAGAAAGAAATTTCAGAACACCAAGGATAACTCCATTGGAAGTTCTATGGGATGGGATGGAAGTAGAGGCTGCTATGAAATGAATAACAGTAGATAGACATCTGGATTCTCATTAGTAATAGTAAGTGCGAGACTCTGAAGAATTATCTGTCTAAATGTGCAGTATGTCTATTTCACTAGAACTCTTTCTTTAACCAAACCAACATTCAACTGTGAGCACAAGATAAAAACACTGAAAGCATGCCTAAACACACAGTGTTTCCCAATGTCCACCCCTGTCTGGAAGAATTACCGGAGGAGACATTTTGAGAAAAGGAGCAATAAGTCTGAGAGAGAGATTGTATAAGAAATAGTGAAGAACAATAAAATCGGTATAATTTATGCTTAGGCATAAATAAAGGTAGTTTTTGAAGAAAACAATAGGACCTTTGATTTTGGATTGAATGTATTGCTGATCTGAATGTAGAGGAGGCTTTTCAATGTGCGGATACAGAAGATGGCAGGGAGTGGGAGGAAGAGCAAAATAATTGCTAAGATTCTTGATTTACATGAGAAAAATATAAAGAAAATGATTAACAAAGGCATTGCATAGAAGTAGCAAAGCTTAAATACACATCTTAAAATTTCAAGGGGAACCATTTAAAAAATATTAATGAGATGTCAGACTTTCAAACCATTAGAGAAAAATAAATGTAAGGTAGCTGCATGAATTCATCAAAAGACAAGAATAATATTTTTTAAAGGAGAGAGAGTAGAAAACATAAAAGAAGTTGTTAAAAATGATTTAAACATCTCAGTAATCACAAATCAAATCAATATCTAAAAACAATTTAAATGCTTAGTTTCAAACTGGGTTTTAAATAGATCTTTTCTTTTGTTTAAAAGAGCATTAAACATTTAATCTTAGAAAATAAAATTACTTATTAATAGAGGTAGCAAAGAAATAAAAGAATATCAAACATATGTCCAAAAAAAAGTGTGTTAATATTGGTGTTAGGACAAAGAAAATGTTAATCGAATACATTTAAGAGAACATCTTAAATATCCTTTTAAAGAGGATATTTTTTAAAATCTATCACACTAGGAATATATTTCGTGCTAAGGCTGTTTTGGCCTCTGTAATGAAGCAAGTAACAGATACAATTTCACAGGTTTATAAAACAAAGATCACAGTTGCCTTAAACTGAGATGGCAAAGATTGTAAGAAGAAGTGGTGGTATTGATGACATGTTAGAGTCTGAGAGCTAAGTTTGGGGGATGATTGTTTTGAGTTGCGTATTAGAAAACTAAGTATACATATCAAGTAGAAAGTTGGCTATAAAAGTCTTTGAATCAGTGTTAAATCTAGCTACAAGGTATAAATTTAAAAATCTCTAGTATAAAAACTGCATTTAAAAATGCGTGACAAAATGATATTTGTTTGGTGTACACACGTCAAATTTTTAACACTTAAGCAATCCAAGGACTAAGTTTTTGGGCATTCCAATGTTTTTAGAGCAGGAATTAAGAGAACTCAGTGAAGCAAAGGCAAAGATAAGAGAATACAAGGACATTTAGGAGAGTGGTGACAGTATGGAAAAAGTTACAAATTGCGTATTAAAGATGAGAATGGCAAATACTGCAGATAGATCAAGCAAGATGAAGACTAAGAATTGACTATTGTAATCAGTGATTAAGAAGTCATTGCTGACCTTGTATTGGAAGTCTTTTACAGTG
>NW_022292588.1:0-2051 GCF_002776525.5 Piliocolobus tephrosceles | reverse complement strand
GGCAGATTGAATGGAGAATGGAAACACCTAATACAATTGTTGAGCAGCCGTAGGAGTATGTAAGAAGCTGGCAAACATGCTTCTGTATGTGAACAATCTGCATGATAGTGTGTTTTACACCACTAAGCTCAAGTAGGTATATAGAGGTTCAAGGTACGCAGAGAATGTGAACTAGGATTGTGGTGTTACTAAGGGAGTTGAAGACATAGGTGAGGGATTGATTATAATGTTTTACCATGAAATTTAAGCTGGGTAAAGATACAAAAGAAGGTAAGAAATAAGAGAGGAATAATGTAATACAAGAGGGGCAGTAAACCTTAAGTTCTGGTTATTGGTGTTGGGATCTTAGAGCATGTAAGTTAGTGAAGGGGTGGAATTAGAGAGGAATTGAAATTGACACTATGGAAAGTTTGTGCTTATTAGTAATGGTAAGTTCTAGGGTACAAATATGATTGTTGGGTGAGTTATCCATGTCAATATTTAAAGCATCGAGAGTTATGAAAGTAGTCATGTGGGACAGACAGCCGAAATTCTATGGGATGTGAGATGAGCCTAAGTGTCTATGATATTTGTTAGAAGGAGGATGACATCAAATTTAAATCTGTTGTTCCTGGGGATGAAGAAGGAACATCATTGGAGCTAGGCGTTTTGGAAGAAAAGGGAAGAAAGGAGATTGGATGTGACACAGAGGGTATCTTTCGCATCTCCATAGTATTAGGAGTAAGGAAAGTGAAACAGCTACCAGTTGAGAATCTTACAGGAGAAGCAGTATTCTTGAGGGTAGGGGGTTTACTAAAAGCACTAATAACACAATAAATAAAATGTTTTAAAAAAGTGATTCAGATGATTTTATCAATTATTTGTTTCTTAGGATTTAAAGTAGCAATGCTCCCCCCTCCCCCATAAATCTACACCCCAGCCAATAGGTTCCACTGATTTGGGACAGAAGTACTGATCAGAATTGGGCTTGCTCAGGTGTTTGCATTCCGTTAGTGAATTGGCCAGGGCTGGCTGATTACTATGCTGTGCCTGGAAAACCTGAGTTCTGCTCCATGTGTTTCTCATATCACTCCAGCTACCATTCCCTCCACCCATGGTAACGGCAGAAGATTTGAATTAACTATTCAGAAAGAAAGCATCAGTGGCTAATAAACATATTACAAGAAGGTCATTTCTCATTACTAATCAGTGAACACACATTAAAACAATTAAAAGGTAAAATTTTATACAAGTTAAGAAAGGTTTGTAAAATTCATTGTTGGTGAGTGGGATGGAAAACTATATGCTTTCATTTAGTTTCAGAGAGAGAATAAATTATTCCCCCACCTTTGGTAGGACTTTCAGCCATGTGTATCAGTTTTTAAATTGAAGCTACTTTTAATCCCGAAACTATTCTTCAAGGTATCAACCATAAAAGAATATTCATTATAAAAGAATACTCACAGTACTTATAAAGACGTTTAAAGATGTTCATTGTAGCATTGTACAAAATATCACACACTGTAGGAAGTTAAATGTGTAAGTAAAGATTGAATACAGAAATTCCTCATGCATCAAAGACTTAGATGAAAACAAGTGCCACACTCAAATTAAGTAACTGAACATATTTTAATAAAGGCATTGTTTACAATGATATGGGTACAAGTTTAGGAAAGCTAGAAAGGGAAATGTAGTATCCTGGAGTTTATAACTATGGAAAACTCCCAGTATCTCTTGACCTAATGGGAAACTCATGACAGCTGTGTGTAGAAGGCCACCTGATAAAAGGTATGACCCTTGGTGGGGGAAGATGGCAAACAAATAGATAACAAGTGTGCAGGAAGGTGGGAAGTAAGTGTCTCAACTTTGCTTTTCTTCCTTCTGTATCTCCTGCCAGTGGCTTTCACTGCACTGACAGATACAATCAGAAGCCACAGGGCAAGGAAGGTATTGAGGATCAAGAGCTCTTTCAGGCAGTCGTTTTAGTTCAGTTTCCCAGGACACAGAGCAGTGTGGAGAAGAGTGGAGACTGGATCCGGACAGACGAAAGGAAGTTATACCGCATAACACAC
>NW_022292587.1:0-2263 GCF_002776525.5 Piliocolobus tephrosceles | reverse complement strand
ACTTAGATCTTAATCTGGGGTTGCTGCAAAGCCTATGCTTACTCTTGGCCTCATTCAAAGCTGAGTACGATATGTCATCAAATGTATGAGTTCAGCAGGATTCCTAAGTGCAGAATATGCTTCCTCAGGAACCCAAAGGAGGCCTACAATGTGCCCTGCTTTCTTCTTAGTAGTGAGAGGTACTAGACGGAATCATTTGTTTTTAGCTTGAAGGGAACACCATATACTATTAACTGTCTCCACAATTCTATGTGAGGCCTCCAGCTTTCTCTCTGGCCTGGTTTTGACAGCAATAAACAACTTGGCTTGTATCCTTTCAGGAACGTGCCTTCCCCACTGCTATCATGTAGTGTAGTTCGGTAACTGTATCTCCTACCATCAGCTGTGAACTTCACAGAACACATACCCAGGGCTTCTCAGTGATGCTGGTGCCTCTCGCATTAATATGCTCCTTACTGTTTTTTGTAAAGGAGGCGTCCACCAGGAAGACAGTCATCTTCTGAGTATCCCAATATTACATACTATATCCACTTTAGTGTATCCAATGCTCAGAACCTTTTGATGCCTTACTTCACTCTGTATCACAGTAGTCTAAATACTTCTATTTTATACTGTAATCCACTGGCTTTTCCAAGTTTCCATTAACCATATGAGCACTGGTTGGTGCAATACCCAAGGTCTTTTCCAGAGTATTAAATTGTATGAACTGGAAGAGGAATCTCACATGAATAAACTTACCTTTATCCAACTTCACATTTCACTGCCCCCCTGCCCTGATTTAACACTCTTGACCTTTATTTCCTTACATAACACTCCCAGTTCTTGCTTGTACAAGTTGGCTAGTTCTGCAAGTCATTCAGTGTGCAGCTTTTTTCTTTCAGTTAAGGCCTAGAACTTCTCCAACTCCATTATCTTGTGATACAGCCTTACTTAATGATGTTGTAACCAGAAGGTAGTTAGAGGAAGATTAAAACAGTCTCTGCCTTTAAGCAGAGGGGGCAGACCTAGCTTTCAACAGGGAGAAGTGGACCATTTCTGCAGGCCATAGAAATTGAAGATTTGAAAAGTGTTACCCAGATATTCCTAACTTCATGTTTTGGAGGCCCTTTCCTTCCCAGTCAGTCTTGACATTGAGGTAGCAGACGTGATGAGACTAAGAGTTCAAAATTTGCTGCCTTTCTGATTACAGCTTTGAACTGAGCTTTTTCTGCCCTCCCAGTCCAGGAAGTGAGTCTCATTCTGTACTGCCAAGAAACATTTGTGATTTTTCCAAGTAATGTTTAATTGCTGATTATCACTCTCAGCATCTTATTAATAAAATTAATAAATCCTATTAATTATTAAGTATAAATTAAATATGTGTGCTCACATAATGAAATCAACAAATTATACAGTATCAATTGCTCCCATCAACAGCTATCCAGTTGCACTGCTTTATTATTTTCTCCATTAGATATAAATACCCCAGTGCATTTGTCTTTCACTGACACAACCCAGGCCTAGAGAAAACTTGAGAAGGTCATGAGATGAGCTTTTAAGAATGAGAATTTGGAAGTTTGGATATCTATGCTGCTCTCTGTTCTGCCGCCTCATTGATTCTATATCTCTCTAGGTACAAAATCTGAAACTAGTATTTTTGTTCTCATCAAATGCCTTCAGTCCTCAATTATCCTCAGTGGCCTGATAGTAACATGACTAGGTGACTGTGCATTCCCTTAGATTATTAGTAAGTTTCACTTCAGTTAAAACCTGGAAATCTTTGCATACAAAAATTTTAATACGCAGAGTAGGTATTTAGCTTAATGATTCCTATTGTCACTTAATGAAATAAGCTTAAAATGACGGGAGTACAAGCAACAGGAGAATAGACCAGTTTGTTATTTGTGTAATTCTATAATGTACTTGAAACCATTTTAAATGTTTAAACGAAAGTTAAACTGTAACATGGGGAACATTTATCATGAGCTGTTTTCTGTCTTGTTTTAGGAATTGTTTCTACTCCTTGGGTGAATTTGCACCCTCAGGTTCTACGTTTTGATATGTGGAATGATGCTATTAATTTATGCTTCAAATGAACATTGAATATTTTAGGTAGTTTGTTTTATTCATTTTTTTAAACCCAAAACTTAACAAGCCAACAAAAATAACCAAAAAATGGAAACAAAAATTAAAACTAACAATAATAAGGGAAAAAATTTTTCTATTGTTCAGCTATTGTCCTATAATAAAGCACTGAAAAAGTCAGTAACATACAAGAGTATAG
>NW_022292584.1:0-2545 GCF_002776525.5 Piliocolobus tephrosceles | reverse complement strand
GAAGGAGGCCAGTGCCTTCAGAAAATCAATGTATTGAGAACAGACAAGAAAAGGTGGAGAAGTGAGGAAAGAGACTAACATTGACTTTTGTATTTCTCTCCTTCTTTAGGTCCTTTTATTTATGTCTGCCCTCAGGGTACATTTTTAGCTCCATTTTGGGGAAAAGTTTACTTGAGGGGTATCACCTGACTTTCCAAGAATGACCAGTAATTGAGAAGAAAAGAAAAATTTCCAGTGCCACTGTCAGATATTATCTTGCACCTTTCCCTGAAGCAACGTCTTTAATCTGGAAATCCAAAATCAAATGCCTCAACTTGCTTCTGTGTTGATATTATTAACAGACTATTTTTTTTCAAGTTTGAGATTCACAGAGAAATTTTACAGAACTGCAGATTTCCACTGTGCCCCTCATACATTATTTTTCCTATTATTAAAATTGGACACTTGAGTGGTACATTTGGAAATAATAACAGACTGATATTTATACATTATAATTAATTAAAATATGTAGTTCATTCAGATTTTCTTAGTTTTTACCTAATTTCCTTTTTCTGTTCCAGGATCCCATCCAGGATATCACATTGCTCTTGGTAATCTTGTCGCCTTAGGCTCCTCAGCACTGTGACAGCTTCTCATACTTTGTTATTGATGGCTCTCACAGTTTGGAAGAATACTTGCAAGGTATGCTGTAGATGTCCCGTTAATACAGTTTGTGTGACATATTTCTCAGGATTACACTGGAGTTAAGTGTTTTAGAAGGGAGGCTACAGAGATGAAGTATTATTTACATCCTATAATATCAAGGGCACATGCTATCAATATGGATTATGAGTATTGATGTTGACCTGGATCACATGGGTGAAGTAGTACTTGCCGGATTTCTCCACTCTAAAGTTACTCTTTTATTTCTTTTCTATGCTGTACTCTGAAATGCACAGGCCACACCTAACAGATGAGGAGTTATGCTTCCTATCTTCTAGACTACAGTATGTACATAATTAATTTAAAATATTTCTGCATCAGAGATTTGTTCCTTCACCATTTATAATTCAGTGATTGACACCATTATCCTTTGTCTATATTCATTAACAATTACTGTGTACTTGTTTTTTATACTCTAAGTTCTAGGGTACATGTGCACAACGTGCAGGTTTGTTACATATGTATACATGTGCCATGTTGGTGTGCTGCACCCATTAACTCATCATTTACATTAGGTATATCTCCTAATGATATCCCTCCCCCCTCCTCCCTCCCCACAATAGGACCCAGTGTGTGATGTTCCCCTTCCTGTGTCCAAGTGATCTCATTGTTCAGTTCCCACCTATGAGTGAGAACAGGCGGTGTTTGATTTTTCTGTTCTTGGGATAGTTTGCTGAGAATGATGGTTTCCAGCTGCATCCATGTCCCTACAAAGGACACAAACTCATCCTTTTTTATGGCTGCATAATATTCCATGGTGTATATATGCCACATTTTCTTCATCCAGTCTGTCACTGATGGACATTTGGGTTGATTCCAAGTCTTTGCTGTTGTGAATAGTGCCGCAATAAACATACGTGTGCATGTGTCTTTATTTCAGCATGATTTATAATCCTTTGGGTATATCCCCAGTAATGGGATGGCTGGGTCGAATGGTATTTCTAGTTCTGGATCCTTGTGGAATTGCCAAACTGTTTTCCCCAATGGTTGAACTAGTTTACAGTCCCACCAACAGTGTAAAAGTGTTCCTATTTCTCCACATCCTCTCCAGCACCTGTTGTTTCCTGATTTTTTTAATGATCGCCATTCTAACTGGTGTGACATGGTATCTCATTGTGGTTTTCATTTGCATTTCTCTGATGGCGAGTGATGATGAGCATTTTTTCATGTGTCTGTTGGCTGTAAGAATGTCTTCTTTTGAGAAGTGTCTGTTCATATCCTTTGCTCACTTTTTCGTGGGGTTCTTTGTTTTTTTCTTGTAAATTTGTTTGAGTTCTTTATAGGTTCTGGATATTAGCCCTTTGTCAGATGAGTAGATTGCAAAAATGTTCTCCCATTCTGTAGGTTTCCTGTTCACTCTGATGGTAGTTTCCTTTGCTGTGCAGAAGCTCTTTAGTTTAGTTAGATCCCATTAGTCAATGTTTGCTTTTGTTGACATTGCTTTTGGTGTTTTAGACATGAAGTCCTTGCCCATGTCTATGTTCTGAATGGCAATCCCTAGGTTTTCTTCTAGGGTTTTTAAGGTTTTAGGTGTAACATTTAAGTCTCTAATCCATCTTTTTTTTTATTATTATACTTTAAGTTCTAGGGTACATGTGATTAACGTGCAGGTTTGTTACATATGTATACATGTGCCATGTTGGTGTGCTGCACCCATCAACTCGTCAGCACCCATCAATTCATCATTTATATCAGGTATAACTCCCCAGTGCAATCCCTCCCCCCTCCCCCCTCCCCATGATAGGCCCCAGTGTGTGATGTTCCCCTTCCCGAGTCCAAGTGAGCTCATTGTTCAGTTCCCACCTATGAGAGAGAACATGCGGTGTTTGGTTTTCTCTTCTTG
>NW_022292583.1:0-5138 GCF_002776525.5 Piliocolobus tephrosceles | reverse complement strand
TTTTCTTTCTTTTCCTTTCTTTTTCTCTCCTTCCTTCCTTCCTTCTTTCCTCCCTTCCTTCTTCCCTCCCTCCCTCCCTTCCTCTTCCCCTTCCTCTTCCCCTTCCTCTTCCCCTTCCTCTTTTCTTTTCTTTTCTTTCTTTTCTTTTCTTTCTTTTCTCTCTTCTGAGTCTCATTCTGTCACCCAGGCTTGAATGCAGTGGCAGGGATCACAGCTCACTGCAATGTCGACCTCCTGGGCTCAGGTGATCATCCTGCTTCAGCCTCCTGGGTAGCTAGGACCACAGGCATGTACCACCACACACCTAATTTTAGTATTTTTTTTTTTTTTTTGTAGAAATGAGAGTCTCACTGTGTTGCCCAGGTTTGTCTCAAACTCCCATGCTCAAGCAGTCCGCCTGCCTCTGCCTCTCAAACTGTTGGTATTAAAGCAGCAGAGGCCCATGCTGGGCCTCAAATTGACATTTTCTTAAAAATTGGACTGCCAAACAAAGACATTAGCCCTAGTAGGCAGAAGATACTATCCTGGTCTATGTTAAAGGCAATTGTTAAAATTTCTCTGAATCTCCATGGGATAGGCATAAATGTACTGATACATTTCAACAGTCCTAGGAATCCATAATCTCGATTTATTTGACCACTATCAATTAATACCATACCATTTAGAGAGGTCCTTCTATTTCTAAAGTCTGGTTCAGCAAAAAATAAAAAAATAATTAATATACCTGAAATAATGTAGCTATTCCTGAGGTATCACTAACAGAATAGAAACTTGAAAAAGCACATGATATGGAAAATATTTGCTGAAGGTTATACATGTTAAGTTTCCAACTAAAGATTAATTAGACTTACAGACAACAAATGCTGTACCAATTAGATATTTTAGAGATAAATTTTTAGTACTTACAGACAATATTATGAAGTAGCTACGTGGGCGTAGAGAAATTTGGGAAATTATCAGGCTGGTTCTACTATAATAGATCTCAGTTCACCCTTAGAATATCTTCACTAAAGGAGCTTAACATAGCCCAGATGGTAGATTTGATTGCCCTCATTAGAGCTGGTCACTTGGCCAAAGATAAAATAAAAAATTATATTTACATAGAAAATAGCTCAAGTGCCTGAACCTCAATATGACTATATATGGGGATAAAGTCTTTAAGGAAGTGATTAAGGTTAAATAAAGGCATAATGATGGAGCCCTAATCTGATGAGATTAGTGTCCTTATAAGAAGAGGAATAGACATCAGGGATTTTTTTTTTCTCTCAACCCATGCCCAGAGGAAAGTCATATGAGGACATAGCACTAAGAGAGACATCTACAAATCACAGAGGCTGCGCCAGAAATCAACCCTGCTCGCATATTGATCTTGAACTTCTAGCCCCCAGAAGAGTGAGGAAATACATTTTTGTTGCTTATGCCACCCGGTCTGTGACATTTTGTTACGGAAGTCTGAGCTGACCAATACACTTGAGTAACTATCAGTGTCCATGTAAAACAACCCATTTTAGACTTAAGGAGACAGTCACCTGGCTCTCTAAGGCAGATGCAAATGGATTCTTCTTTACCTGGGTTTAGTAATTCAGATTATGACACAAAGTATTTTAGGAAGGCTCCATGTCATTTTGATACAAGTCACTGTGTGTTGCGAGTCTCATGCATGTTTTCTCTACAGTCTCAGTCCTGTTGTGCAGCTGCTCTCGTGTCAAATGATCCATTGCTCAACTCAAATGAAATGAACTCATCACTCCATAAAAGGAATAGGAAGATAAGTCCATGGTCCAATCCCAAACTATTTTTTCTGAGATGATAATATTATCTAGAGATCACAACAGTGGTATACACCTGAACATGGCTGCTTTCGTGGCTGAACAACTCTTCTCATCAGTTAGGAAAGACTGAGAACTGGTACCATAAATCCATTAACTATGGAATTGCTTTTGCAGAATGTTTTATGACTCGCATAATGTTTTCTTCTTTACTCAGAACTTCTCTATTACTGATTCTCACCTTAATGATTGAAGCAACTCAAAGTCACATTCTAGTTCTATAATTCTGCCCTAGGCACTCTAAGCCCAAGCCATCAACAGCAAACAAACAAATAAAAAACCTGCTAATTTACTCTCAAAAGAAATCTTTCCAGAATTATCTGTGCAGTGTTTCCTATTGCTGCAATAATTAATAAAACTCAGTTTGCTTATATTGCAAATTTTAAAATTCATAGTGGGAGATTTTCAGTTTCAAAAAACAAGTCTTGGCTTTAACTATGAGTTCAACTAGTTTTTTCCCCCCTAATGTTTTAAATCTCGCTTCATTATAATGTCTGAGCTTGTCTGATTTTGGCATAGGGAGTATAATTAGAAGTAGTGAATGAAGTCCTAGCTGCTGCTTCGATGTCAGCAGACACCCATTTCTCTTTCCAAACTGCTTTCAAACCACTTCCTTCTCTTCTTGCCTCACTCTCTACTTAATGTGATTTTCTTTTAATTTATGAAGGGAATAAAATCATTGCTTTTTAAGAATCATCCAATGAAGTCATTACAGATATCTGGAATTCAAGATGTAGTCAAAATATTTCAAGGACATTACAGTATACTCTGTCTTCTCTAATCTCTCAGGCAGTAAAACGGTACCATGTGCAGAAATAGAAACACTGTTGTGAAAGTGGGTTAAAATCTTGACAGTATCATGACTTCTCATTTTAATTTCTCAATGAACTTACACAAATGAATAACTACCTTTATAGAAATAGCTTCTGGATTTCTTTGTCCTTTTGTTCCTGAAGTTAGGTTATATTTGGTATCTCTGTAGAGATAGGCTGTATTTGGTAGACTATATTTGGTAAATCTGTTCTCACCTCAGATAAAAGGTTAATATTCTGCAAGTGGATAGATGTGGTGAGGACAACTAAAAGGAGATTTAATGATCTCATCAAATTATATTACACAACCTTTCAAAGAAAGCCTGGTTGAATTAAGAGGTTTCTTTATGTTCATGCCCAAAATGCCAAATTCCAACAGCCCACACAATTTCTTTGAAGTATTTTTCTCATAAGTTTGTTTGATGGACAGCTTAAAGCTCCATTTCCATCCTAGCAAGTGGCAGACAAAAAGTCAGATAGTAAATCATATTTTAATAAAAACAATTTTATTAAGTGTAAGATATGATCCATTAAATTAATCTTGTTAAGTAGAAGACCAAAATGAGCACTTAATGGGGTGCAAACATCACAGAGAATCAAAACACACACTAGAAACCATACTTGAGAAGCAGAGATGAGTGAATGTTTGGTCATCAATATCCGTGCTAGGCTTAATCTTGTGGTTATTCCACCACATCCCTCTTTTTCACCAGAAGTCAGAGAGTAGCAAGCCTCATTGAATGTTGGATATTAGCAAGCACATATAATTTTGCTTCTGGTATTCTTTGTTTTCTTCCAATCCTCAGGGCCTTTCTTGATATCTGGTTTATTATAGCATTGTGAATGACGGACCCCTCATAAAGACATTTTCCTTGGCAGAAGCCTATTTGAAATTCATTGTTTTTACAAGATAAGATTTCTGGAAGTTCCAAGCTATGTAAATAGGTTTGGAGGAGCGTTCTCTTAAACTACAGAAATCATTACTACTCTTGAGCAGATGAGCTTATCAGATTCCTTAGTAGTCAACCAAAATGCAGGAGGAATTTTCTTTTCTTTTTCTCTTTTCTTTTCTTTTCTTTTTTGAGACGGAGTCTCGCTGTATCACCAGGCTGAAGTACAGTGGCGTGATCTCAGCTCACTGCAACCTCCGCCTCCTGGGTTCAAGCAATTCTCCTGCCTCAGCCTCCTAAGTAGCAGGGACTACAGGCACACGCCACCATGCCCAGCTAATTTTTGTATTTTTAGTAGACTTGGGGTTTCACTGTGTTAGCCAGGATGGTCTCAATCTCCTGACCTCGTGATCTGCCCACCTCAGCCTCCCAAAGTGCTAGGATTACAGGCTTGAGCCACCATACCCGGCCAAGAATTTTTCTAATGAAGTATGTGACAAAGCAGAAACGTTTTATGTTACGTACAGGTATGGCCACAAAAATATCACTTAAAAGGAGAAAAATTCTGGGGTTCTCAGTGTACCATGGAGATGAACAATTTCTCACTGTTTTGAGGATAAGAATAGATTTCTCTCTTTTGCTTTTGCAATGATTAAAATTTTGGAAATTTGTTTGAGAAAAGTGAAGAGATTTTAAAAAGGTTTCTTTTTTTCTTAACTTTTTTTCTCTTAAATCTTGATACTATTAGTTGTAAGTTTGTGCTACATATAGCCACTGTTTGGTTGAGATAATTACTCTAAATCTGTGATATCCATTAGACAGAAACCAATAGTTACATATGGCTATTTGAATTACATTAATTAAGCTTAAATAAAATAATAACTTGGTTCCTTAGTTGCACTAGGCACATTTTAGGGCTCAATAGCCATACTATAAACAGCGTAGTATAGAACTTTCTATCAGAGAAAGTTTGTCAGAGAGCTGTGCTAAAGGTGGTTTTCAAAATATAGCTATAGCCTGAAAATATTTCTATGCTATTTTAATCAATTTTAACTAATTAATTAACTACATTATACTTTATTAACATAAAATCAAAGGCATCTACTTCTGTAATTGGGCGGTAATAACTTGCAATATAAAAATAGGTGAGGCCAGGTGTGGAGCCTCATGCCTGTAATACCAGCAATTTGGGAGGCCGAGGTAGCTGGATCACCTGAGGTCAGGAGTTTGAGACAAGCCTGGCCAAAATGGTGAAACCCCATCTCTACTAAAAATACAAAAAAAATTAGGCAGGCGTGCTAGCTTGTACCTGTATGGCCAGGCGCAGTGGCTAATGCCTGTAATTCCAGCACTTTGGGAGACTGAGTTGGGCAGATCATGAGGTCAGGAGTTCGAGACCATCCTGGGTAACACGGTGAAAACCCACCTCTACTAAAACTACAAAAAATTACCCGGGCATGGTGGCGGGTGCCTGTAGTCCCAGCTATTGGGAGGCTGAGTCAGGAGAATGGCGTGAACCCAGAAGGCGGAGCTTGCAGTGAGCTGAGATCATGCCAGTGAACTCCAGCCCGGGTGACAGAGCGAGGCTCCATCTCAAAAAAAAAAAA
>NW_022292582.1:0-2195 GCF_002776525.5 Piliocolobus tephrosceles | reverse complement strand
TTGGAATTCTATGCATTTCCAAGCACTCTAACTTGCCATCCTCTCCATGGGGGAAGTGAGGAGGGCCTTTCCCACTCAAAACAAAGAAGCAAGCAAACAAACAACAATAAAACAGGACATCTGTTCACACTTTGGCGTTCTAATAGTGTTTACCTCTTACCACAAACTGTCTAAAGATGAAAATCATTCTGGAGCTGCACCTAAATAGCAGTATAGAGAAAGAAGATTGAACTGAATTTCCTACTACACTTAAGTAAAGGCGAAGAAAGCACATACTACTCCAAAGATCAGCATTATTAGCGGGAGAGAGTCAGCCTGGACTTTCTAATAGAGACCCTGCCAAAGAAAAGATGACCAGGAAAAAAGAAACAAACATTGAGAGAGCATGAGGGTGTGGGGTGGGAAGAGATGATCACTGCAGGAAGACTAGGGGCTGGCTAAGGGAGGGGAGTCTTCAATGCTTACCCAGAGAAGAAGAGAACAAGCATGAGAATCATCTCTGAAAACAAATAAATAAAACCAAAAGACAAAATAGAAACTCTGGAGAGAAAGAAACAACAATTATATGCTTCCACTTTCTGCGGAATAAATAATTGCCAGATTATAAAGGCAGGCACATAACATGCTCTTCTCCTAGGAAGAGGATAACTAGGTGATAGGATAACACAGACCACACCCATCCTACACTACAGCATTCTAATACTGAGGATGTCCAAGGTAGGTGGCGGGTGTGGTGGTTACAACTGTTAAAAATTAATTGAAGCACAGGGAACTGCTTTTTTTAAAAAATTACAATGGACATACATATTAACGTATGAAGTAAGAATGTGCTTGGGACAGCAAGGGACGGAAATAGGAGATGTGCTTGCAGATGCATTCAATGTCAGAAAAAGATCAAATCCAGACAGGTCTATAAAGGGACACAGGCAAAAATAACATTGATTTACAGAGATAAAATAACTAGGGATAAACCTAACTAGAAATGTGCAATACCTATGTGAAGAAACCTTTAAAATCATTTTAAAGGCCTCAAAGGAAGGCTTGAACAATGTTCTTGAAGAAGAAGGATAATTAATGAAAGGATGTCAACTCTAAGTTGTTAAATTTAGCATGATGCAAATAATAATACCAATAGTTTTTCTCACATCCTTTGAGGGAGAAAAAGGACTTGATAAAACAGTTTATTTAAAAAATCATACCAAGAGATGCAAACACCCAAGAACTTTTGAACAAGGAAAAGCAATGGCTAGCCATAATAGATATTAAAACATATTTCCCAATAACTAAGTAGGATTGACATAAATTTTATTGACATGAAATAATATTGTCTGTCTCTAGAAATAATATTCTCTTCTTAATAAGGAGAATAAGAAGTCCAAGAATAAGCCCAAAATATATAAGGATTGAATATATTTTATAGAGTTGTCTCAAGTCCTGTAGATAATTAACTGAATCATTAGGTCAGTGGTATTAGGAACACTGGGGGTTATTTGGAAAAATTTGAAGGTGGTGCCCTTCTTCTTTGTACATAATATCACAATGAATTCCAAGTGCATCACATATTCGAACATTAAAAAAATGAAAATCATAAAAATACATGAGAAAAACAGAGAATTACTTTATGTCATTCCAGCTGCTGAGGTCTTTCTGTGATTCAAAACATGGAGGCTATGAAAGGTTATTTTTTAAAGAATAAAGTCAACAGCATTAAAAATATCACATATATGAAGAAATACCATAACCTAAGCCCAAGAACAAATTAAAAGCTGAGAAAACATTTGCAATGTATATTGCAAGGGATTCAGAACTGCCAGAAATAACTAAGAAAAATATTAACAAATCAATAGAAAAATGAACACAGGGTATGAATAGGTAATTCAAATAAATGGAAATGTAAATACCTCTTAAATATTACAGCATGCTCAATCTCAATTTACTAAGAAAATATAAGTAACATAATGATATTTATTTTTCATCAATCCACATGACCAAAATATGTAAGTCCAGTAACACCATGTTATTGAGGTTGTATAGCAATATTGCCATTGGTTATATTTATATTTATATTAAATATAAATTTATAAAATTATCAAAAAGGAAAATTTGACTAACTCTTTTAGATGCATAAATTCAAAGGGTCTTTTAATCCAGTAATTCTAATTCCTCTATTTGGCTCTAGACAAATATTTTCACAT
>NW_022292580.1:0-1328 GCF_002776525.5 Piliocolobus tephrosceles | reverse complement strand
TGACAATTTTTGTTTTTCCCTTGGAACATCTAGACCGTTGACATTCAAAGTGATTACTCTTATACTTGAATTAATATCTACCATATTTGTTACTGTTTCCTGTTCTTGCCCTTGTTCTTTGTTCCTATTCCTATTTTGTCTTCTTTTTTTTAACTTTTGTGATTTTAATTATGTGGTTTGGATAATTGTATTTTTCTCTCATTCCTTAGCATACAAAGTATCATTTTAAAAACATTTTGAGGGGTTTGCTATAGTTTGCAACATACATTCATGACTAATCCAAGCCCCCTTTCACATAACACTATACTGACCAATGGATAGTGTGTACTTTCAAATGACAAAATAATCCTATTTTCTCCCTCCCATCGCTTGTATCATTGCTGTCATTCCTTTTACTCACATGTATGTAAGCAAACTTATATACTCTCTCTATACACACACACACACAAACATTTGATTGAATACATTGTTTTATTTAACTCTCAGGCTTTCCCACATTAAGCCTCTGGCAATACATCAATTACAGTTCAGATTTTTTTCTTATCCTGACACTAGTTTGCCCCCCACCTTCCCAGAGTAGATGTAGTTGTTAGTTTTTGCTTCAGTGAGTTATGACTTAATACATTTTGATTTCAGTTTTCTACCTACGTTCACTGAGACTTAGTTTTCTTACCTGTAAAGTTTGCACAATAACAGGCTGGGTTTTTTGTGGGGGTAAATTAAAAATTTTTGTGGAAAGCTTAACCTTCATAATGACTACAGTAGAGCCATTTCTCATCTTGGGGTAAATTATAAATCCAGCACTGAATCAGTAAAACAGTCCTCCGTAGATACTTTTATGTTTCTCTACACTTTTAAAATTAATATTTATTTCTTATTCATTTCTGTATTTCTTCTTGATACCAATGACAGCATTAACACCAGGTCATCTAGCCAGATTTTCAGTTATTAATGAATGAATGGTAAATCGTAGAATTGCTTATATATTTCTTCCTCAGGTTTTACCAATATGAAAGATTACTTCATGTTTCATTACTTAATTTACTTCTTAATTTCAATTCATTTTCTAGCATGGATAAACATGCATTTTTACACACACACATATACACACACTCTCTCTCCTTGATATAGAGCAAACAGAAATATATGTATATGTATATATGTGTCAAAAAATATGGATAAGAATGTATATGACAGTGCTTTTATAACAGGCCCAAATGGGAAACAAATGAAATGTTCATAAACAAAATAATTATGTATACACATTGTGGAATATTCAATTACTAAGATTTTACAGCCATGATAATAAACTACTCCTACATATAACA
>NW_022292578.1:0-1816 GCF_002776525.5 Piliocolobus tephrosceles | reverse complement strand
CCAGGAGAATCAAGATTATCATTCATATTTATTTTATATTATATATGAGAATACTGGCGAGAGAATACTGGACAAAATAAGTTTTCAAAGTTACACAGCAAATGAGCGATGGATTACAATGAATTTTAGGCTGGGCACAGTGACTCACACCTGTAATCCTAGCATTTTGGGGGGCTGAGATGGGCAGATCACATGAGGTCAGGAGTTCGAGACCAGCCTGGCCAATATGGTGAACTCCCATCTCTACTAAAAATATAAAAAAATAGCTAGATGTGGTGGTGGGCACCTGTAATCCCAGCTACTCGGGAGGCTGAGGCAGGAGAATCACTTGAACCCAAGAGACGAAGGTTGCAGTGAGCCGACATTGCACCAGTGCGCTCCAGCCTGGGCAACAAGAGCAAAACTCTGCCTCAAAAAAAAATTAATTTCAGGCTTTATAATATTGTAAAATTGAATTAAAATTAAAGACTAAAACATTTTTATAAAAAGGACAATTTTTTAAAAAAAATAAGTTAAACTTTTCTTATGTACATTTACCCAAGTTGAAATATAGCCACGTGAAAAAGAGATTTGCCAAATGATAATCTGGGATTTTAGCTTGAACATCCATTCTTGGATACATCATAATGTGAGCTTCCTAGAGGAAGACAATATGTCTGCTTTGCTCAACTTTGCATCTCTAGGATTTACCACAATGTTTGGCACATGATATACAAACACTAAATCAATATTTTTAAATAAAATAATGAAAATAGTTTGTATAATTTCAACTTTCTCAAATATTTTAAAGGCAATATAATTTGCGTGTCTGGTTTATTGCTCAAATCATCAAACAGGTTGTATTCTATATATCTTCTTTCCTACTCTATTTCCAGGAAGTCCACTAGTCCTAGAAAAAGCATGAAGCAGAGCCATTCTCATTGGTTCACAGACCTGCAGCCTTATATGGATCTGCTCCAGCTGACCAGAGGCTTATTAGCATGATATTTCTATACTCTTGTATGTTACTGACTTTTTCAGTGCTTTATTATAGGACAATAGCTGAACAATAGAAGCTTTTTTTCTCTTATTATTGTTAGTTTTAATTTTTGTTTCCATTTTTTGGTTATTTTTGTTGGCTTGTTAAGTTTTGGGTTTAAAAAAAATGAATAAAACAAACTACCTAAAATATTCAATGTTCATATAGAGCATAAATTAATAGCATCATTCCACATATCAAAATGTAGAATCTGAGGATGCAAATTCACCCAAGGAGTAGAAACAATTCCTAAAGCAAGACAGAAAACAGCTCATGAGAAATGTTCCCCATGTTACAGTTTAACTTTCGTTTAAACATTTAAAATGGTTTAAAGTACATTATAGAATTACACAAATAACACACTGGTCTATTCTCCAGATTTTTGTCGATTTTAAGATCCTGGAGCCTGTGATCCAAGTGCACATCAAGTTACGCCAAGAAATCAGGAGGAAAAATGATGAGTAAGCTGTATGTGATGGGCATGAACAGTTAAAGAGTGAAGCGTGCTCCAGAACATGAAAATCTGTACTAGAATCACATGGACCTTTGGAAATGAGGATATGTATAGTAATTACATCACAGTAAACACAAAGGTAATATCTTTAAAATAATGATGATGGAATTTTAAGATGATGACGATATTAGAAGATGTACTTCCTGTCCTTCCTTGAGAAGTTAGCCTGGTTTCAGATAAAGGAATAGTTCAAATATCTAATTCTCACTAAAAGGGAAACATACAGGAAAGCTAGACCTCTTTATTAGTATAATATTTACTAATTCATTAAGTGTGTCTATTAA
>NW_022292577.1:0-32835 GCF_002776525.5 Piliocolobus tephrosceles | reverse complement strand
CTGTATTTATAGCCATAATCACTTCTGATCCTTTATCAGAAGATTCTATTGTAATTAGTTCTGGTGCAAATAAATATTCATTCTTTGACACCTTCATCTTTCTAAATATGGCCCAAAGGTGTATTATAGTTTCTGCACATATCACTGCATGAATCTCATGTAACCTGGAGAATTTTAAATATAGAAAACTTATGTGTCATTCTTTTTTTTTTTAGTGACAGAGTCTTGCTCTGCCACCCAGGCTGGAGTGCAGTGGTGTGATCTCAGCTCACTGAAACTTCTGCCTTCCAGGTTCTAGCAATTCTCTTGCTTCAGCCTCCCGAGTAACTGCAACCACAAGTACATGCTGCCATGCCCGGCCAATTTTTTGTGTTTGAGTAGAGACGGGTTTTCACCATGTTGCCCAGGCTGCTCTCGAACTCCCGAACTCAGGCAATCCACCTGTCTCAGCCGCCCAAAGTGCTAGGATTCCAGGCCTGAGCCTGTACATGGCTCCTGGTCATTTGGTTCATTAAGAATGTCAAGCACCATCAATTTTTTTAGTTTTAACTGTTGCAATATTCATTCTAACTGTTGCAATTAATTACTAGAAATATTTATCATAAATATATTTTAATGTCACTAATTCAAAAATAGAAAGAAAATTAATGTTTCCATGTAAATACTCACCTCTAGCCCTGTGGTATAGTTTGCGGCTGGGTGGAGTGATGTCTCCATGTTTGTTATTTTTGCTTAGGATTGCCTTGTCTATTCAAGCCAATTTTTAGTTCTACATGAATTTTAAAACAGTATTTTTAATTCTATAACAGTGTCAGTGGTGGTTTAATGGAAATAACATGGAATTTATAAATTGCTTTTGGCAGTATGGCCATTTTCACAATATTGATTCTTCCTATCCACAAGTATAAAATGTTTTTCCATTTGTTTATGTCTTCTCTGAATTATTTGAGCAGCGGCTTGTATTTATCCTTGAAGAGGTCTTTCACTTGGCTCGTTAGCTGTACTCTGAAGTATTTTATTCTTTTTGTAACAATTGTGATGGAAATTCATTTGTGTTTTGGCTCTTGGCTTGCATGTTGTGGGTGTATAGGAATGCTAGAAATTTTTGCACACTGATTTTGTATTCCGAGACTTAATTGAAGTTGCTTATCAGCTTAAGAAGCTTTTGTATGATTGGGTTTCTAGATATAGGATCATGTTGTCTACAAACAAAAATATTTTGACTTCCTCTCTCCTTATTTCAATAACCTTTTTTTTCTTTCTCTTGCCTGATTATCCCAGCCAGAATTCCTACTACCATGTTGAATGGGAGTGGTGAGAAAAGGCATCAGGTCTGGTGCTGGTTTTTCAGGGGGAATGATCCCAGCTATTGCTCATTCAGTACAATATTGGTGTATTTTTGTCAGATATGGCTCTTATTATTTCGAGTTATGTTCCTTCAGTACCTAGTTTATTGAGTTTTTAACATGAAGGGCTGTTGAATTCTATCAAAGGCCTTTTATGCATCTATTGAGATAATCACATGATTTTGTCTTTAGTTCTGTTTATGTGATGAATCACGTTTACAGTATGGCACTGGTGCAAAAACAGACACATAGACCAATGGAAAAGTATAGGGAGCCAATAAATAAGACTGCACATCTACAACCATCTGGTGTCTGACAAACCTGACAAAAACAAGCAATGGGGAAACGATTCCCTATTCAATAAATGTTGTGGCGAGAAGTGGCTAGCCATATGCAGAAAATTGAAACTGGGCCTCTTACTTATACAATATGCAAAAATCAACTCAAGATGGATTAATGACTTAAATGTAAAACCCAAAACTATAAAACCCTAGAAGAAAACCTAGGCAATACCATTCATTACATAGGCCAGGACAAAGATTTCATGACAAGGATCTCCAAAGCAATTGTGACAAAAGCAAAAATTGACAAATTAGGTCTAATTAAATTAGATTGTTTAACTTAATTTCTGTAGTTTCTTCTGCACAGCAAAATAAACTATCAACAGAGTAAATAGATAACCTACAGAATAGGGAACAATTTTTGAAATCTATGCATCTGACAGAGGTCTAAAATCCAGCATCTATAAGAAACTTAAACAAATATACAAGAATGAAACAACTTCATTAAAAAGTGTGCAACAGTATGAACAGGAACTTCTCAAAAGAAAACACATGTGTGTCGAACAAACACATGAAGAAAAGTTGAATGTCACTGATCATTAGAAAAATGTAAATAAAAACCACAATGAGATACCATCTTATACCAGTCAGAATAGCCATTATTAAGAAGCCAAAAAATAACTTATGCTGGTGATGTTGTGGAGAAAAAGGAATGCTTTTATACTGTTAATGAGAGTGTAAATTAATTCAACCATTGTGCAAGACAGTGTGGTGATTCCTCAAAGACTTAGAGACAGAAATGCCATTCGATCCAGCAATTTCATCACTGGGTATACACTCAAAGGAATACAAATAATTCTATTATAAAGTCATATTAACATGTATGTTCATTTTAGCACTATTCACAGTGCAAAGACATGGAATCAACATAAATGCCCATCAATGAGAGACGGTATAAAGAAAATATAGTACATATACACCATGGAATACTATGCAGTCATAAAAAGGTGAAATCATGTCTTTTGTAGGGACATGGATGGAGTTGGAAGTCATTATCCTCAGCAAACTAACACAAGAACAGGAAACAAAACACTGTATATTCTCACTTGTAAGTGTGAGTTGAATAATGAGAACACATGGCCACATGATGGGGAACAATACACACTGGGGCCTGTAGGAGGGGTGGGGGTAGGAAGATCATCAGCAAGAATAGCTAATGGTCACTGGGCTTAATACCTAGATGATGACATGATCTGTTCAGCAAGCCACTGTGAAGCACATATACCTGCATAACAAACCTGCACATCTTGCACATGTAACCCTGAACTTAAAATAAATTTGGAAATTAAAATAAATGAATAAATAAATAAATAAATGCTCACCTGGATTTTAACAGATGGTTTTCAACGTTTCTAGCTAAGTAACCAAAAAAGCTAAAAATTGCAATACAGAATAAATTATATTATATATGTATAAGAAACTAAAAGGCATTTGCAGTAAAACAAACACATACACATGCTCAAAATAGGTTTTAATGGAAATGTATTAGCTACTGGAAATGACTAGGGAATAGATAAGTAACTTTCTATAGAGTCTCATTAGTAATTTTAGACAACATGTTTTTTAAAATTAACTCAATTTTATTTTGTATATTCTAAAAGAACATCAATATATTTTAGGAAAATATTTTAAATGAAAATGCTGTATATTGGTTTGCTTAGTAAAAGACAATAGACAATTTCTCTATTATAATACTTGTAAATAAATCTAATATAAACCAATTTTATTTAAACTGCTAGTGGGTCTTTGTACTAAACAAGGAAAGGCATAATATTGCCTTTATTTTCTCTAAGCTGTAAAAATTAATTGTTTCTCATGCACACCAGAAAGTTGCTAAAAATCTCTCTCTTTTGTTACAAAATCTGTAATGTAATACTAGTGAAGCTACTTTCATTTGCATGTTAATTGAAATAAAAATCGTGGAAAAATGTTAGCAACATGATAGAAGAAGCCTATTTATCCCACCTAAATGTAGGTGTCATTTGTTCATTTTGGTTAGGGAAACAACAAGACTATCCAATTAATTACTCACGTAGATTGCAATTTTGCATCAATCTCCTGGCAAAAATGAGAAATCTATTAATCAATAAAAATAAAATTAATCAAAAGCCCTTCTGCCCTCTGCACACAATTTTAATTTTTGTCTGTTATGAGTTGGGATTTTTGTATAAATCTGAAAATGAGAAGCTCATTTATTTAGTCAGATAACATTATTGAATTTTTCCATCTATCTCTGCTGTTATGAAATCAAACAGTTCTGGACAAAATCTTGTTCAGTTCAAGGTAACAAGGTTATTATCACTAAAGAATGGTTATTGTGTTGAAAACCACTATAGTATGATTATAACACCTTTGTTGTTAGTATAATTTTGAAAATACTGTTTCTAAAATGGGTGGAGTAGTATTATCTCATATATTTAGCAATGTTGAAAAAATATTTGATGAAAATTATAGTACTGTTTACTTGTCCCAAAAACTTTTCTGTGTATGTGGGTAAGCTAGTCTATCTAACTCTTTTGCCAGATAAAACTACCTAGTAATTTCCTTTGGGTAGAAAAATATTTGTAAGGACACACTCATTTCTGACTATTTATCTTCTGAACTCCTGCATACTCATTAAAAAAGAATATATTTGAGATAATCTAATAAAATATCCCCAATTCAAATCTGTAGAGGATTCTGTAACTAATTTCTAAACATAATTTCTCTTAAATATCTCTCAAAATAATTGATTCATTTATGAATATGACTCATTTTAAATCCATTACAGAAATCATTGTGATTCAGAAAGGAGACAAATGGAAAAAAGCCAAATATTTCCATGGTATTAAAAGTAATGTTACTAACTTAAACAAACTGTCAGAAGAGAGGTTTAAATATAAGAGAAAAAATATTAGTTGCCGTGTGATCAATTTAAATAGTAGTGTCATGGGATCCTTGGGGTGTCACTTTGCCAGCTGAAAACCTCTGTGGCCAGTGACACCTTCTGCCTAAGTATCCCTTGCTCCTGCTGGGCTCATTCTACCCATTTGGCCTGACAGGCTGCACTTGGCTTGCAATACCAGCTCAGATCCCACACTTGCCAAGGGCAAGCTAGGTGTGGGGCAGCAAGGAGAGTATGAGCAAGTAAGCACAGGGATTGGCTACTACACATAGCATGCTGGCTGTTTGGCAAGGCAGGCAGCTCAGGGTGCTAGCACAGATGCTGGTTCCATGCAAGGTTACAGCTGAACCTGATATACTGCACATGGCTTCTGCTGCAGGCATCCAGCTCTGGATGAGGGGAACATGATTGTATTCAGAAGTTTGGAGATACCAGGGACCACAGAGCCCCAAAGAGGGTGTCACAGCCCTGGCTCAGGGAGTCCCTATGTCTGGGCTCCAAAAAGGGCTGCATCTCTTCTCTCCTCATCACCCACAACATGGCAGGCAGGGGAATGTGTTTCAGCCCTATTTGTGTTACAACTCTTTTAGTCCCACCAGTCAGCAGGTCCAGAGTTCATGTCCCATATCCAGGAAGAATGAGGTACGTGAACAACTGGAGGGTGAGCAAAGTGGAGAGGAGCTTCATTGAATGGCAGAACAGCTCTCAAGAGACCCATAGTGGGTGGCCCCTTCCTGCAGGCAGGTCATCCCAACGGTGGTCAGACGAGTGTCTAGAGAGGAGAATTGCAGTGGGTAGCTCCTTTCCACAGGCAGATTGTCCATATGTCCCACTCTAAGCCTAGAGGAGACCTGCAGTGGATAGCTCCTTTATGCAGCTGGTAGTCCTTATATCTGTTTAAGGTTGGCTGAGTCTGGGGTATTTATGGGCTCACAAGAGAGAAACTACATGCTGATTGGTCCATTGGTGGCAATAGGTGGACAGGGAAGAAGCTATGTAAGTTCTCACTCCAGGTCAGACTTCATCTGGAAATGACAACCTTGATCCCAGGCTTTAGGCCATCCCTGACTTGAAAATGCGGCTTCACAAGGGACCTGACTCTTTCTGCCCAGGATCCAGTTTTTCTCCTGCGGCCATCAATAAGTCATCCACAACATCCAGGCTATTCATGTCGAGGGGTCTCTGCAAGCCCATGCCAAGACACTCTCAACTCCTCCTCAGTCTGCCTCCTATGCACCTGAAGTCCAGAGGGGGGCAAGGCAGCAGGGGCTGGTGTATCAGCACCACCCCAAATATGTGCACACCTGGCTGGGTCTCAACAGTGTCTGGACTTGGCCACAACTTTTCTCTGAAATCAGAGTGGGCACTGGGAGTAAGGAGAAGCAGAAGCAAGCATTTCCAAGCCCACGGTGGCAAGGAGCTTTCCTAAGCCCCTGAAAGCACAAGGATGACTGTGTTTGGAGCAGCAGCTGGTCAGCTGCAACTGCACACAGGAATGTGGGATCCCCACCTCACCAACTCAGTAGGGGCCAAGGCTCCCACCTGTTCCCAGCTCCTGCAGGTCCAAGGAGCACACAACCCTGGCCACATCTCCCCTACTGTAGCCAATGTCTTCACAGTGGCCGCTCCATGTGTCCATTTGTATTACATTTTTAATCTTGTAGTTTCATAAAATCAATTAGAATTGGGGTTTATATCAAGCTAATTAAAATTATTCTCATTAGCCAGGCCTCTCATCAACATTTTGCAATTTGACAGGAAGAGATTAAAAATGAAAAGACTGTTGACAGTCATTTTGTCTTATATCCTGGAAAATATGTTTTTATTGTGTCAAAACTTGAAGGCAAAGTGTCTCAGCTGTATTTATTACTATCAACTCCTGATGTGATTCTCTGAGAAATTCATTACCTCCTTTTCCCCACTCTCTCTTTCATAATTAATTCATGTAATTTTCAATGGAATTTCCCTTATAACCACTCCTCCTCCTAATGGACTTCAGGTCCATCAGCTCTCTTTGATATTTCTATGCTACTTTTATGCTTAAAATAATTTTCCTCCAGCTTCATCACTTGTTATCCTGTGAAGTTAATATCTACCTTCATAAATGCAAACCAATTTATTTCTGGAATCTTGCCTTATTTTTGGAACTTTATCTAGGAATTGGCATAATATCTTATAATTCAAATCCCCCAAGTATTTCTGAAAGTTTTACTTCCTTTTTGGTGTTTTATCTGTGGAGCAGGTTAAAGGGTTTCTATCTCTGATAGCGCAATATACCATTCACCTATTTCTTCATCTATCCCTTTGCCCATCCAATCATCCATCATTTTAACAATATTTCTTGAACATCTGTTGTGTGTTAGTTGATATTTCTAGTGCAAGAATATATCAATATTAAGAACAAAGTTATTGCCATCCTGGGCCTCACATTCAGCTGGGGCAAAAAGTAAAACAATACAGCTTATATGCTTTGTAGTTATGTGATGTCTGGTATGAGAACTAAATTATTTTAGGTGCAATGGATTATTTTATTGAGGATGATCAAGCTAAGCCTCTAAGACAAAGTCATATTAGAGCAAAAAACAGAAAGAAGTGTGAGAGCAAGCATTTGTAGAGGTGTAAGGAGGGGTTTATATAGAGAAAATAGTATGGTCAATACCAGTTTTAACTGGAAGAGAATAAGCAATAGGAATAAAGGTTGAAATGAAGGCAGAGGACCATACAGTGGTGTAGAGAAGATCACATCAAGTTTTGTAGACCACTATAAAGATTTTTAAATATGCTTTGAATAAGATAAGAGGCCATCACAGTGCTTTGTGAGGACTGTTGATATAATTTGACTTTGTTTTTGAAAAATATGACTTCTATATGGAGACTGATCTTTTAGTCTCCACATGGCAGTGGAGGAGTGATGAAATTGTGTTTTTGTGTATATGTGTGCATACCACATGAACTAGTTAATGCAGTTTGTATCAATCATAGTGCCAGACTGCATGAGTAGAGTTTACAGAGAGCATAACATCTGTTTTGGATTTATTAAGTCTGAAATAGCTTCTAAATGGAAATGTCATGTGTGCAGTTTGACACATAAGTCTGAGTTTCAAGCAAGAGTACAGTTTGAAGGTAAAAAGGTTGAAATCCTCAGGATGTTAAAAATATTTATATCCATGGGACTCCAAAAATTAACACAATATTGAGTGTAAAATGAAGTAAGAAAAGATCTCTTCTCAAGCTCTAGCCATTTCTAATATTTAGGTCTAAATCATGAAAATTTAGAAAAGGACCTACAGAAGAAGCTGAGTGGAAGTGATCCATGAAATAGGAAAAAAACAAAGTAGAATGATATTTCAGAAATCATGTAAAGAGAGTTTATGCAGAAGAATGAAGTGATGCTCCTGATAATTTCAGTAAACATCAAACATTTCAGTGCTAAAAGTTTTGTATTGGATTTAGCAATATAGAATGTGCTTGCAATCTTGACAAGAAGTTTTAAGTTTGAAGTGGTATCCATGAAAGTCTAATTAGAGTAGATATAAGAAATAATTGGTGGTGAAGAAATGAGGAAAGTGTGTGACAATATTTTTAGAAATTTGGTTTCCAGGGGTAAAAAAAAAAAAAAAAATAGATAGTAGGTAAAAAATAGTGAGTTTTATAAATCATTCTAAAAAATAGAAAATGTTATAGCATCTTTTGCTATTATATTTATATTATTTGTTAGATCAGTCAAAGTGACATAGTAGAAAAACAATGTAATAGTGATATGGTTTAGCTGTTTCCCCACCCAAATATCTACTTGAATTGTAGTTCCCATGATCCCCATGTGTCATGGGGGAATGTAGTGGGAGGTAATTGAATCATGGGGGCCATTACCCTCAGGCTGTTCTGGTGATATTAAGTTCTCATGTCTGACAGTTTTACATGGGGCTTTTCCCATTTGCTTGGCACTTCTCCTTCCTGCTGCTATGTGAAGAAGGATGTGTCAGTTTTGACCTTCGGCCATAATTGTGAGTTTCTGGAGGCCTCCCCAGCCCGCAGGACTGTAAATTAATTAAACCTCCTTTCTTTATAAACTACTCCTGTCTTGAGTAGTTCTTTATAGTAGTGTGAGATTGGACTAAAAGAGTAAATTGGTACTGCAAAGAGTGAGGTGCTGCTATAAAGATGTGGAAGTGACTATGGAACTGTGTAACAGGCAGAGCTTGGAACCAGTTTAGAGGGTTCAGAAGAAGATAAGAAAATGTGGCAAAGTTTATAACTTCTTAGAAACTTGTTGAATGGCTTTGACCAAAATGCTAATAATGATGTGGACAATGAAGTACAGGCACAGGTGGTCTTAGATGGAGATGAGAAACTTGTTGGGAAGTATTGCAAAGGTGACACTGCTATGTTTTAGTAAAGAGACTGGTGACATTTTGTCCCTGCCCCTCTGCCCTAGAGATCTGTGGAACTTTGAACTTGAGAGAGATGATTTAGTATATCTGGCAGAAGAAATTTCTAAGCAGCAAAGCATTCAAGAGGAAGAAGAGAATAAAAGTTTGGAGAACTTCTAGTCTGACAATGCATTAGAAAAGAAAAATCAGTTATCTGAAGAGAAGTTTAAACCTGCAGTAGAAATTTGCGTAAGTAAAAAGTAGTCAAATGTTAATCACCAAGACAATGGAAAAAATGTCACCAGGGCATGTCAGAGACTTTCATGGAAGCCCCTCCCATCACAGTCCTGAAGTCCTGGGTTGAAAAAAAATTATCTTGGGCCAGGCCCAAAGCTCCCTTGCTGTGTGCAGCCTAGGGACTGGGAGCCCTGCATCCCAGCTGCTCCAGCCATTGCTTCAGAGGGTGCAAGTCCCAAGCCTTTGCAGCTTTCATGTGATGTTGAGCAAGCAGGTGCACAGAAGACAAGAATAGAGATTTGGGATCCTACACCTAGATTTCAGAGCATGTATGGAAATTCCTGGATGTCCAGGCAGAATTTTGTTGCAGGTGTGGAGCCCTCACAGAGAATTTCTGCTAGGGCAGTGCAGAAGGGAAATGTGAGGTCAGAGTGCCCATACAGAGTCCCCACTGGGTCAACGACTAGTGGAGCTGTGAGAATAGGGACCCATCCTCCAGATCCCAGAATGATAGATTCACCAACAGTTTGCAACATGCACCTGGAAATGCTGCAGACACTCAGTGCTAGCCATGAAAGCAGCTGGGAGGAGAGTTGTACCCAACAAAACCACAGGGGCAGAACTTTCCAAGGCTGTGTGAACCTACCTCTTTCATCCATGTGGTCTGGATATAAGACATGGAGTCAAAAGAGATTATTTTGGGACTTTAAGGTTTAATGATTGCCATATTAGATTTTGGACTTGGCGTGGGGCCTCTAGATGCTTTGTTTTGGCCAATTTCTCCCATTTGCAATGGCTATATTTCCTCAATTACTTTACCCCATTTATCTAGGAAGTAACTAACTTGCTTTTTATTTTACAGGTTCATAGGCAGAAGGGACTTGCCATACCTTGAAATTGCCCTGCAAAGTCTCTTGTGGGAAAAATTCACATTCTATAGAGAATCCCCTTCCCCATTTGTTTATGTTCCTTTCTTTCCAGACGCAGGATATAATCAACTAAGAACCAGACACCCTTTTAGGTCGGATGAAAAAACATTTCATGCTCTCTCTCTCTGAAGTCTGCTATCTGAGAGATTCCCCTGCACAATAAAACTAAGTGTCCACAATCCTTCATCTTAACCCGAACATTTCTTTCCATTAATCTCAGGTCTTCTGATAAACTCAACCAATTGTCAACCAGAAAATGTTTAAATTTACCAACAACCCGGAAGCCCCTGCTTTTAGTTGTCCTGCCTTCCTGAACCAAACCAATGTATTTCTCAGATGTATTTCATTGATGTCTCCTGCCTCCCTAAAATATATAAAACCAAGCTGTACCTGGACCACCTTGGGCACATGTTCTCAGGACCTCCTGAGGACTGTGTTATGGGCAATGGCCACTCATATTTGTCTCAGAGTAAATCTCTTCAAATATTTTACAGAGTTTTACTATTTTCATCGACATCTCTGATCCAACCAATTAATTGAATACACCTGCTTTCAATGAAATAAGTTTAGTCTTAATCTCAGCCTTCAGAGTCTGAGAACAGAGAAGTTTAATTCTAGGGAATGCAGACAGGAAAAGCAAAACTTTGGATAAAACTTTTTAGGAATACAAATCAAGTGGATGTATAATCAGGTGAAGATTGAATGAAGTCTAACCAGGTTATATTCAGTATTATTAAAATCAAATTTTAGTTGAATTATTGACATTTAGCAAAATTAATTATTCAGAATTTTCTACATTTTGTTGAGAACTTTCTCTGTGCTAGACACTATATTAAGCATTTATAGGATTTTAAAAAATGAACAGTATTTCATGAAATTTTCTTTTTAACTAATCTATTGGAAAATTCACACTCAGGCCCTCCCTAAAATACACAGCATGAATGTTACACTATAGTGTTAGAGACACAACAAGTTAACAGTAATTGCATTATAATAATACTTTCTGGATTTACTAAGTTATAGATAACATCAAAATTTTAAAAATATTTTATATGCATGTGATATTTCCTGAACATTAGCAGAGCTTGTTCTTTCTTCAGGATTCTTGACTTTGAAGGCCAAGGGATAATTGATTTGTATGTTTCTCAAAGTGGCTAGACCTCTAAATATTGCCAGCTTTTGGTAGACCAATTCTCCATCAGATATAGGAAGCTTGTGTGAATCAAGAAATGAGAGTGAAAAGGCCTTCAGCAAGAAGGGGAGATCCTAAGTGAATAGGAAAATCCAAAACCCAAACATTCTTCAGCCCTAATTTTGGATGTTAGATGCTCAGCTGCAAATTTCCTTATCCAGAAGCTTCTTGCTCAACTCTCATTTACAGGACGTCTCAACCATAAATTACCCTGACTCCTCAGGTTGGTTGTTTGTTTGTTTGCTTGCTTGCTTGCTTACTTGCTTGTTTAGGTCTCACTCAGTTAAAGTTGGTTTTAGTCACTTGGAATTGAAATAGCACTTACCAATACAAGATATAAAATTTTATAATGGAAAAAAATATTTTGTGGAAACAATGAGATACTCTGATCCACATAAATCATAACATTTAACTTCTATGCAAATTTTTCATATATATATATACCATATACCTTACAATAAGAAATTAAAACTGAGGAAATTGTCATTGAAAATATGTGGAATAACCCAAAATAATCTAAATAAAATAACCTCCCACACAAGACTTGATTTTGATATTCCTTAACTATTTTTTCTGACAAAAATAGTGCAAATGACAATGATAAAAATCTTCAAGAGTAATCTTTAAATAAAATATATGAACGGTTATTAGTTACTTGAAATTTCGTGAGCATTTTTTGTCATGGAAGAGTGACAACTCTCTAGGCTGGTGATGCAAAGGTAAAATAATTTACCAAGACAGTTTTAGTTATAGAAAAGTAGATTTATTAGAGAAACTAGGAAAATATTTTGTAAGGAAGCAATGAGCAGGATCAGCGAACGAGGGGTTAACTGCAAAGAACAAAGATTTGCTGGGGTTTTACAGGATAGTGTTTATGCGGAATGCTGAAGAGCGCTCTGGGCAGTACTGATAATGCCAACGTTGCAATTTGCTCACTTTCAGATACCTGGTGATATCTGGGAGCAGGAGGGCTACATATCCTGGACCACAAAGAAAGGCAAATAATGATATTCTCGCTCTGTTAAAGTACTAAGCAACACAACGTGCACAAATTATTTTGAGCTTAAAAGAGACTGCAGTTATTACCAGTCAGATTTCTTGCATACTAGCAACTCGGGCTGAAGGAAGCAAAAAATGAGCTTATTTTATAAATATGAAGGGTGGAAGAGAATTGCTAAAGGCTGGAAAAGTAGCTTTTAAAAAGGACCACGTTCAGCATATCTGTAGAAATTCATTATTTAAAGCACTTAGTCAAGGCTCCTTACCCATGCTTATATATACCATGTTCAATACATGTTGCAAATACAACTTATTTTCTCTTTCCATCTGAGTCACTCAATCAAAAACCTGAGTTACTGGCAAGAGAGATCATTTCAAAAAATGTAGGCCACCAATTCCTGTCTACCAAACAATGGAAATACAGAGAATATTATCCTTTCAGATTCCAATGTTCAAGTAAAATAAAAGAGAATTCCCAAAACTTGCAAGAGAATTTAAATGTCCTGTAGGCAGGAAATGACGAATGAAAAACATGGGCAGCAAGTTACGATAAAGATTATATAGAGAGCGGGGAGAAATCGAACTGTGTGGTATTTTACTCAAGCATTTTAAATTAAGTTTGCTTAAAACCCAACTGATTTATTCTAATTAAAGAGTATATTAAATCAATGTTCAGATGTACTTTTAGTCATAAAATTTACAGCAATTGAAAAAGTGCAATACTAGTATTCAAGAGTTTGAAGAAAAGTAGTTACATGTGCTGCTCAGGAATGCATAATTTAGTAGAATGTATACTGGAAAATTATTTGACAATAGACAGCAAAATACTTTAAATGTATATATCTTATGACACAGCACTTCATGTTCAGATATTTATAATTAAGTAAGTAGAAATATGAATAACACACATGAATATGATCTCTTGATATTTCCTTTCCCATTCTTAACATTCTCTTTTCCTAGTCTGAGTTATTCAAACCCATACTGCCAGCAATTCCTGTTTACTTTTGCTCAGAAGTTTCACCATATCACACAATCCCCACTGCTACTTTCCAGTATAAATTGATCATGTTTTGCCTAGAACATAGAAGCAACCTCCTAACTGGTCTCACTATTTCTATGTTTGTACACTCTTCAGTCTGTCTTCAATAGAGTAGCCAACATTATATTGTTAATTCAGGTTCATGCCACTCTTTTCAAAATCACTCAAAGACTTGTCATTTCCTTCACAGTAAAAGGTAAATCCTTACTAGGACTTCTGTATTTCAGTATAAGGTGACCCTTTGCAGCCATTTGATGCCAGTTCCAAATGTTCTCCTCATTCCTACATCATGCCAGCACTCTAGCTTCTTCTCCGTGGCATGCTGCCACTTTGGAATTTTATACATGCAGTTCTCTTTCTGGCATGGTTTTCCTCCAGGTATTCACATGGGTGGTGTCTGATTCATGTCCTCATGAAAACATCTTCTCATGAAAACCTTTCCTGGATACTCTAATTAATACTTTACACAACAAACGTTGATAATCTGTATCTACTGTCTCGCAAGTTTTATCCCTAGCATTTATGATATTATAAAATATAAAATATTTACTATTTTACTATTTTATGTTATTTAGTTTTGGTTTTCTCCAAATAGATTGTAAGCTCTGCGAGGGCAATAATTTTTTGCCTCTTGTAATCATTATCACATCTTAATAATGAAGTATTAAAGTGGGGAGCTGGAAATGATTTAAGGATGTAAAAGATACTTGATTAAATAGATTTTTAGATATAACACTACGGAATCACTACAGTTTTGTTGTAAAATCACATATATTTACAAATATATTAGTCAATATATAGCCTAAAATATATTTTTATATATATAGCCTAAAATATTTTTGTATTAAATTGCCATAAATAAAATAGACAATTGTGTATACTGAAATGTTAGCAGTAATCGACTTTTGGAATTGTGGTTAAAAGTGATAGTTGAGGCCAGGCATGGTGGCTCATGCTTGTAATCCCAGTACTTTGAGAGGCCGAGGTGGGCAGATCACCTGAGATCAGGAGTTTGAGACCAGTCTGGTTAACATGTTGAAACCTCATTTCTATTATAAAGTACAAATAATTAGATGGGCATGGTGGCGTGCACGTGTAATCCCAGATACTTCGGAAGGTGAGGCAGGAGAATTGCTTGAACCCAAGAGATGGAGGTTGCTGTGAGCCGAGACCGCGCCATTGCACTCCAGCTTGAGCAACAACAGCGAAACTCCGTCTCAAAAAATAAATAAATAAATAAATAAAAATAAAAAAAATAAATAAATAAAAAATAAGTGATGGTTGAAATTCTTACATTCTACAATTTTCTCAAATGAACCTAAACTATAATTGTATATTAAAAATGGTCATTATATCCAAAGAAATTTAACGCGTAAAGATGAATATTTGAAGGAGAAAATGATTGTCTTACACATGATTGAATGAAATCAATTCCTACGTTCTATTAACTCAGTGAATCCCAAGAATGATAAGATTAAATTTGCAGCCAGATATAGTTAGAGTAACTTCAAAAACTAAAGGTAAAGAGGATATCTTTAAAGCATCCTGAAAGGAAAAAAAAGGAGAAAGAGGAGAAAGAACAGACAAAAATTGGGGCTGGACACACTGACTCATGCCTATAATCCCAGCACTTTCAGAGGCTGAGGTGGGTGGATCATTTGAGGTCTGGAGTTCAAGACCAGCCTGTTCAACATGGTGAAACCCCATCGCTACTAAAAATACAAAAGTTTGTCAGGTGGTAGTGGTGCACACTTATAATCCCAGCCACTCAGAAGGCTGAGAGGCAGGAGAATTGCTTAAGCCTGGGAGGCAGAGGTTGTGGTAAGCCGAGATCATGCTACTGCAATCCACTCAGGGTGACAGAGTGATACCCTGTCTCAAAAAAATTAAAAAAAAAATTTAAAAAGGCAAAAATTACTTTGAGAAAAATGAAAATAGATGGTCAATTTATAGCTTAATAGAAATAATGGAAGCAGGAACAGCAAAGTAGTATCTTCATACAACGTATTTATTTATTTATTTATTTATTTATTTATTTATTTATTTATTTTATTTTATTTTATTTTTTGAGACACAGTCTTGCTCTGTCGCCCAGGCTGGAGTGCAGTGGCGTGATCTCAGCTCACTGTAAATTCTGTCTCCCAGGTTCAAGCGACTCTCCTGCCTCAGCCTCCCAAGTATCTGGGACTACAGGCACCCACCACAATGCCTGGATAGTTTTTGTATTTTTAGTAGAGACAGGGTTTCACATATTGGCCAGGATGGTGTTGAATTCCTGACCTTGTGATTGCCCCGCCTTGGCCTTCCAAAGTGCAGGGATTACAGGCGTCCGCCACTGTGTCCAGCCTAAATAACTTAATTTTAATTGCAACCGCAACATAATTTGTTTAAGAAGAAGAAGGTAAAATGTTTCTAATAGAAACAATATATCCAATATATAACCTAAAGGGTTAGTTCAAGCAGGGTACCCCTGCAGAAAACTAAAGTATTTATTCAAGAAATGAGAAAAAATAATCTAATAAATCTGAGAAAAAAAATGATCCATGGAAACAGTAAATGTTTGAAAATTTAGATAATTTCTGCAGGTCTATTATATTGTTTTAGAACTGAAGAGAAATATACTGGATAATGGCCACTTCATATTGAATACAAGTGCTAAAAGTTTAGAATTAGCTACTAAAAAATAGAAAAACACATCCATATATGATGTAATGTGGACTAAGGAAAAATAATTTTTTTCATTCTTTTTTTTTTTTTTGGAGACAGAGTCTCGCTCCATCTCCCAGGCTGGAATGCAGTGGCACCATCTCAGCTCACTGCAAGCTCCACCTCTCAGGTTCATGCCATTCTCCTGCCTCTCGAACAGCTGAGACTAAAGTTCCCTGCCAACACGTCCGGCTAATTTTTTTGTATTTTTTTTAGTAGAGATGAGGTTTCACCATGTTAGCCAGGATGATCTCGATCTCCTGACCTCGTAATCCACCTGCCTCGGCCTCTCAAAGTGCTGGGATTACAGGCACAAGCCACCGCACCCGACCAAATAAAATATTTTTTAAAATATCCAAAGAATGGGGTACAAATATATCAAGAAATTTGTTAATAATAGAATGGGTAAACAAAATATAAAATTAGTGAAATCAATCCATATATATGATGTTGATATATGAGAAATGTCATGAATGTAAATGGAATAAATCAGTCAAAATTATTTAGCTTATTTATTTATTTATTTGATAGTTGTCTCTGATATTTATTTGTCTGTTTGTAAAATTAATACGTGAGGAGCATTGGATTTGGTGAGAACATTTTGAACCCTAGCTGTCACGAGCCACATGCAGGATCTAGACCAGTGACTTCTCAGAACTGCCATTTCCTCATCTGGTAGGCAGGCTGGTGAGCCCTGTCTTGCTCACTCCACATATGGCAGTGCAAGATGAAATGAGATCACAGAGGGGAACCACTTGGCAAGCTAGAAAGTGTTGACAAATGGAAGGGGTTAGTGTCATCACCCTCAGCTAAGGTAGTACCAAGGTCCAAGCTCCTGCTCCTCCCCCTCCCCTAGCCCCTAAATATACCAGCGAATGGAGGGTCACCTGAAGCCTTGGTTTGATGGAGTTGGGGGAGAGACCATACATCTTCCTCAAGCATGGCCAGATGGGGCCTCAATGGGGCCCTTCTGGAATCGGACATCCGTTGTGGCCAGCTGTGTGAGGACCTCCTCCAACTCGGGTCCATCCTCTGGAAAACGCTCGGAGAAGGTTAGGATGTGGCCAGCAGCTGAGGTCTGGTATTCCAGAAGCTGCACGTCTGAGCCTTTAAGGCAAGTGTTGGGCTGAACGATGAGTTTCTTTCTTTCTTTCTTTCTTTTTATTATACTTTAAGTTCTAGGGTACATGTGCACAACGTGCAGGTTTGTTACATATGCATACTTGTGCCATGTTGGTGTGCTGTACCTATTAACTCATTTACATTAGATATATCTCCTAATGCTATCTCTCCCCCTCACTCCCCACAATAGGACCCAGTGTGTGATGATCCCCTTCCTGTATCCAAGTGTACTCATTGTTCAATTCGCACCTATGAGTGAGAACATGCGGTATTTGGTTTTCAGTTCTTGCGACAGTTTGCTGAGAATGATGGTTTCCAGCTGCATCCATGTCCCTACAAAGCACACAAACTCATCTTTTTTATGCCTGCATAGTATTTTTATGCCTGCATAGTATTCCATGGTGTATATGTGCCACATTTTCTTAATCCAGTCTGTCCTGATGGACATTTGGGTTGATTCCAAGTCTTTGCTATTGTGAATAGTGCAACAATAAACTTACGTGTGCATATGTCTTTATAGCAGCATGATTTATAATCCTTTGGGTATATCCCCAGTAATGGAATGGCTGGGTCAAATGCTATTTCTAGTTCTAGATCCTTGAGGAATCGCCACACTGTTTTCCACAATGGTTGAAGTAGTTTACAGTCCCACCAACAGTGTAAAAGTGTTCCTATTTCTCCACATCCTGTCCAGCACCTGTTGTTTCCTGATTTTTTAATGATTGCCATTCTAACTGGTGTGAGATGGTATCTCATTGTGGTTTTAATTTGTATTTCTCTGATGACGAGTGATGATAAGCATTTTTTCATCTGTCTGTTGGCTGTATGAATGTCTTCTTTTCAGAAGTGTCTGTTCATATCCTTTGCCCACTGTTTGATGGGGTTGTTTGTTTTTTCTTGTAAATTTGATTGAGTTCTTTGTAGGTGCTGGATATGAATGATGAGTTCTGAGATTCCTTAGGCAGCAGCACTCTGTGCCTGAGGGTGAGGAAGCACTCGGGGGTCAGCATTCCCCTCGTGCAGGGCCCACCCTCCGGCCACGTAACCCTGTGGACTTGAGCAACTGAAGTCTCTGCAGGAAGTCTCTGCAGGAAGTCTCTTGCCCACAGACCAGATCTTGCTGCAGTGGAGGTGGACCTTGGCATCCAGGTGCCCCTTGGAGCCTGTGATAGGAATGATGGTAACGAGTACCTCGCTAGCTTCCAGCAAGACTCTCAGGATCACAAACCAGGCCTGCATATGAGCCTGTCGCCAGTTGGAGGCCTTAGAACCCCAGAGGGAGCAGCCCACCCCGAACGAACCATGTGGAGTCAGTTCACGTAGATCACGTCCTCCGCATCAGCCCCCTCAAAGCCAAAGATCTCCAGCACTTTCAGGTGGAGACAGAGGAAGAGACCCACGCTCTCAGCTCAGCACTCTTTGTAGCTGGAGGCGATGGTGTTGAACTTGCTTTCCCAAGTCTCCCTGCTCAGCTCCAGCTCTGAATCTGCTCACCAGTCTCTGGGTTGATCAATGTCTCCTGGTCAAAGTTGAATGCTCCTTTTTTATCCTGCACAAAGAGCTTGCCACTGTCATGGCCCAGCAACTCGTACAGGCCCATCTGCACATAAAAGGAGGGCCCCTTCCAGAGGATGTACAGGTCCTTGCCATCCTCTTCCAGGAAGGTGAGCTTAGACTGCTGCGTGGTGTAGGCCATAGCCAGGACGTTCACAAGCGATACGTTCTTAAAACCTTCCATCTGCCTCAGGTCATGGTAGTTGGGGATGTTACTGCTGGCAGGGATGCCAGAGCCAGCAAAGGTGAGAACATCCAGGGAGGTGAAATCAGGGGTGAGGAACTTGTCCTTCTCAAAGACTTGGGGTCAGGAAAGCTCCTTTAGCAGCTGCTCTGCGCTTGCCACCAGCCACTCAAACTTGGCATTCATGGCCTTGTTTATCACGACTACGAAGTATTCAAATTCTCCTCAGGAACCAAAGGGGTCATGGTAGCTCTCGATGAACTCGGTAGCTCTAGATGAACTCGATGTAACTCTCCATGATGGGGATTTTGTGCTGATTCCCGAAGCAGGACCCCCTCTTGTGGGCCTTGATGGAGCCCTGGGTGAAGTGCTATTTATACTGGGCCAGCATCTGCCCCTGGTGGCTGTTGATTGCGTACGGCTTGGCTTTCTCCAGCTGCTCCACCACCTTCTGGGGGATGAGCACATAGTCTCCCTGGGTCACCTGGAGAGGGCTTCCCCAGAATTTGTTGCTTTTGAGCCTGAAAGTCACCTCGGAGTGCAGGGAAGGCTCTGTGCTGAGAAGCCAGACACACCTCGTAGTGGGGCTACCCTTCTCCGTCCACCTCTTTGAAGAGCCAGGTGTTGTAGGATCTGAGGTTCTGTGAGTCTAGAAAGTCTCAGGTCAGTTTTGCATCTTCCATGGTACAATTCCCAAAGAAATAGGTGGTGATTCTCTCCTTCTCCAGCCCAAGGTGTCGAAGCCTTGACTCCAAAGAGAACATAAGATCCCTGCAGGTCTTCCAGAAGCCCCTGAGCAGTCTCATGACCTAGGATCACCCATTCCAGCTTCTCCTGATACTCCTCTTTGGTAAGGCCCTCGGCCAGGTCATGTTGGCATAGCTGGTTGGGGTCCTGGGAGCAGAAGTGGTGACTGAGCAGAGGATAGGTGTCGGGGGCCTTGGGGAAGGTCTACAGCAGCACATCCAGGCCTCTGTACCAGTCAGCATGGGTAAGGTTGTGAGAATAGAGGAGGTGCTCTGTGGGTGACAGGAGGCAGAAGGCCTCGAGGCATTCCATGCTAGACACTCCAATTTCATTGGGCAGGATGTACTGTGTGTCCTCCATGGGCCCTGCTGCAGCAGCTGCTCTGTTTGCAAAGTCTATTTAGTTTATTTTTTAAAAATCATATTTGAGATTTCTTCTTTGGGGTAGTATAGTGTATTTGTGTCAGACTAACTCTTACACTTAGAATAATCAGAAAAGTAACTTACAATATATGTCTTTGTCTTTGTCTTCAAAGACATCAGACTTTTATAGAAGAAATGAGGAGAAATCAAATGAATACATTTGCAAAGAGAGGAGAAACTCTCAAAGTTGAAGTAATTACTTTTATTTTCTTTGTCTTGGATGTTTTTCTGGTTCTTAGTTTGGCTAAGAATGTGAATACTTCAGCTTTTTCCAGGCAGAAGGCTAGTTTTGGTGGGAAGGGAATCTAGCAGAATTCTGCATGGAACCATGAGCTACGGGGGCAGCTTCAAACATGAGGGTGGGTATTCAGAGTCCAAATTCTGAAGCTGAAAATGGTACAAAACTATCACAATAAAGATTTATTTTGTAGAGAAAAATAATACTATATAAAATATGAAGAGACTTATGTGTTGTAATAGTCCATTCTCACATTAGTATAAATAACTACCTGAGACCAGTTAATTTACAGAGGTTTAATTTACTCAAAGTTTCACAGTCTGTACAGAAAGCATGGCTGGAGAAGCCTTAGAAAACTTACAATTATGACAGAATGGGAAGCAGGCACATCTTACGTGACTGGAGAAGGAGGAATAGGGTGAGGGAAAAGGTGCCACACTCTTGTAAACAACCAGATCTCATGAGAACTCACTCACTATCACAAGAACCGTAACAGGAAACTCTTTGCTGTTCTTGGTGATTGCCATGATCCAATCACCCTGCACCTAGCTTTACCTCAAACATTGGAGATTAAAATTCAATATGAGATTTGGTTGAGGACACATTGTCAAACCATACTATTCCAACCCTGGACCCTCCCAAATCCTATGTCCTTCTCACATTTCAAAATAGCAATCATCCCTTCTCAACAGTCTGGAAAAGTCTTAATTCATTTCAATATTAACTCAAAAGACCCAAATAAAAGTCTCATTTCAGACAAGGCTGGTCCTTTCCACCCATGAGACTGTATCATCAAAGACAAGTTGGTTACTTCTGACATACAATGGGAGTACAGGCATTGAATACATACTCTCTTTCCAAAAGGGAGGAATCAGCCCAAAGAAAGGAGTTGAAAGCCGCACAAAAGTCTGAAACACAACAAGGCAGTCATTAAATCTTAAAGCTCCAAAATAATACTCTTTGACTCTAAGTCTCATATCTAGGCAACACTGATGCAAAGGGTGGGCTACCAAGGCCTTGGGTAGCCCTGTCTCTGTGGCTCTACAGGATATAGTCACCATGACTATTTTCCCAGTTTAGTGACTGTGACTTTTCTAGGCTCATGGTGCAAATTGTTGGTGGATCTATTATTCTGGGGTCCAGAGGACAGTAGCTTTCCTCTCAGAACTCTACCAGGCAGTGTCTAAGTGGGGACTCTGTGTGAGGGCTCCAACCCCACTTTTCCCCTCTGCATTGCCTTAGTAGAGTTTCTCCATAAGAGTTCTACCCCTGCAGTAGACTTCTAACAGGACATTCAGTTGTTTCCATATATCCTCTGGAATCTAGGCAGAGTTGCTGAAGTCTCAACTGTTGTCCTCTGCACACCCACATGCTTAACACAATGTGGAAGCTGCCAAGGCTTATGGGGTCTTGCACCCTTTGGAGCAACAGCCTGAGATGTACCTGGGGCCCTTGTAGCTATAGCTGGAGCTGGAGAAGTTGGGATGCAGAGAGAAGTGTCCCAAGGTTGCACACAGGAGAGTGTGCCCCCTGCCCATGAAACCATTTCTTGGCCCCCCTGCCCATGAAACCATCCTTCTTTCCTAGGCCTGTGATCAGAGGGTCTACCAAAAAGGTTTCTGAAATAACCTCAATGTGTTTTCCCCATTGCCTTGGCTATTAACGTTTGGCTTGTCCTGTGCAAATTTCTGTAGCTGGCTTGAATTCTTTCACCGGAAATGTGTTTTTCTTTTCTACCACATAGCCAGACTCCAAATTTTCCAAACTTTCATGCTCCTTTTCACTTTTAAATATAGCTTCCAGTTTCAAATAATCTCTTTGCTCATGCATATGAGCAAATGTTTTTAGAAGCAGCCAGGTAACATCTTGAATGCTTTGTTGCTTAGAAATTTCTTCCACCAGATACCATAAATCATCTCTCTCAAGTTCAAAGTTCCACAGACTTCTAGGCATCCAACCTCTTTGCTAATGAGTAACAAAAGTGACCTTTGCTTCAGTTCCCAATAAGTTCCTCTCCATCTGAGACCACCTCAGACTGGACCTCATTGTCTTTATTACTATCAGAATTTTCGTCAAAGCAATTCAACAGGTCCCTAGGAAGTTCCAAACTTTCTTTCATCTTCCTGTCTTCTTCTGAGTCATCCACGATTTTCCAACCTCTGCCTGTCTACCAGTTCCAAAGTTACTTCCACATTTTCAGGTATCTTCATAACAATGCCCCACTCCTGGTACCAATTTTTACTATTAGTTCATTCTCACATTGCTATAAAGGACTAACTGAGACTGGGTAATATATAAAGAAAAGAGGTTTAATTGACTCAAAGTTCTGCAGGCTGTACAGGAAGCAGAGGCCTCAGGAAGCTTATAACCATGACAGAAGATGAAGGGGAAGAAGGCATGTCTTACATGGCCAAAGAAGGAGGAAGAGGATGATGAGGAGATGTCATAAACTTTTAAACAACAAGATATTGTGAGAACTTAATCACTATTACGAGAAGAGCCAGGGGGAAATATGCACCCATGATCCAATCACCTCCCATTTGACTCTACCTCTAACATTGGAGGTTACAATTCAACATGAGATTTGGGTTGGGAAACAGAGCCAAACCATACCATGTTTCATCTAAATATTGAAATTGGTAGAAATCCAAATATTGTAGAGTATATCCCAATATTTAAGTCTTTTTGAAATAAATGATTCGTTTAGTAAAATAAATTCTTTATGAAAAGGGTAAAATAATTTGCATGACAAACATTTTATGAGTTTGCAACTGTAACAATCAGTGAAATATTCTGAACTAAAACATAGTGCATCTAAAAAATAATAACTCAATAGATGTGTTTGACAGTCGCTTCAACCAAATTGAAATCAACGTTGTTCAACTGAAAGAATTGTCAATTGAAAATATCCAAACTGAATCCTCACCAACAATTACCTTTAATACTTTTTATAATTATATATATATATACACACATAATTATTATTTGTCAATTAAAAATTGACACATTTTTAATTACATGCATGCATAGTGGCTCATGCATCTAATCTCAGAATATTGGGAGGTTGAAGTGGGTGCATCACTTGAGCTCAGGAGTTTGAGTCCAATCTGGGAAACATGATGAAACCTCACCTTCACAAAAATACAAAAATTAGCCAGATGTGGTGGTGATGAGTGTCTACAGTCCTAGTTACTTAGGAGGCCGAGGTGGGAGGATCACCTAATCCAGGGAGGTCAAAACTACAGTGAGCCAAAATCATTCCACTGCACTCCAGCCTGAATGACAAAGTGAGACTTTGTCTCAAAAATAAATATGAATAATTTCCATAAAATTTAGAAAAAACCTTGTGAAATAAAAATAAAATAGTATTTAGAAACACATCATTAATATTGATTCAGAAAGAACAAAGTTACAATGTTTTGTATCACCATTTCTTTTTTAAATTAAGATATAATTTCTAACAAGCAAAATATAAAAGAAAAGCAATATAGGGTCTAACAATTTGAAGACAATTCAGAGAAAAATAAGAATCAGAAAAATTATTAAATTTAATTAAAACGTTTTCTTCAATTTATAAGGATAATCAATTTTCTATACTTTTTACAGGAAACTTGATAGCATAATTTCTAATATTAGTAAAAAAGATTAAGGAGTCAAACATATAAAGGCTAAACCTACAGAACAGTGAAGAAGGGTTTATTTCTCCTCCTTAAAGTCATAGCTCTTTATAAAGCTGTAGCAATAAAATTCCATTAGTAATGATACTGGAATGGGTAATTCATTAATTGTAATATATAAAAAACAACAATCAGATCACCATTTATATGAAAACCTTGTATATACAAAGCTGACATTGCATATTAGCGGGAAATGATTGAGTATTAAGTAAATGGTGCTGGATCCATTTGTTATCCATGTAGAAAAAAGTATATAAAAACTGGATTATAACATTAAGAAATAAATTACGAATGAATTTTGAGGTTACATTTGGAAGACAAAATTTGAAAACCTTTAAAATATTGAGGAAAAGCTTTACTAGTTCTGCAAATACAATTTTTTTTTTAAGATTAAAAACTAGGCACAGAAGAAAGTTTGAAAATTTAGACTCCATTAAAATTAAGATTTTTTTTATAAAGTACATCATAAAAAAGGATAAATAACAAGTCAAAAGTTTGTCGAATGTATTAATATATTATCAATAAAGATTTAAATATAGAAATAGTAAAGAGGCTATACAAATTATTTGAAGGAGCAAACAATCTAATAGAAAATTACAAACAAAAATCTTGAACTCATTTAACTAAATGGAAATAAATATACCATGGAATTTATGTAAAAGTGAAAAACTTCAATAATACTTGGGAAATGAAAAATTAAAATCAGAGTTGGAAAACATTTAACCACACCATGTTAGAAAAAAATGAAAAAGTGCTTAACAATATCAAGTGCTGAAAAGTTTCTGGGGCAATGAAAATTGTAGACACTCCTCCGGAAATTTTAAATTTATGGAATAACTTTGAGAAAATATTTTCATTGTCCAGTACAACTGAGCACACCTGAACTTGTGGCAGTCATTGTATTTCTAGGAGTTTAATGTAACGGAATACTTCATGTGGATGCCAAGGGTGATGCATATAATTTTTTACTGCAGAATTGTTGGTAAAAGCAACAGACAAAACCCAGAAATTAAAAAAAAAAAAAAAAAAAAAAAAAAAACTGACAGACATACAATAAAAAATTAAATGTCTAACCACAATTATATACATTTTAAATGAAATTATATGGTCTGGCATGTTAGGTCTGATAATTGGTGAATATTTTCTTCTATTGTAATCACTCCTGATAACATGCATGAATACATGTTAAATAGAATATTTTAGAGAATAGGCAAAAAATAGAATATTTGGAGAATAGGCAAATCAAAGAAGTGAAAACACTAAGAAAAATTATTAACTGAAGGAGCAAAAAATATGCTTTTATATATGGACTTTTAATGTTATCTTTTAATACTCTGTCATGATACTTGTTTTATTTTATTAGCATTCTTCAAACTTTAAAACTATATTACATACAATATTTTATTTTCATAATATATTTCAGAAATAAAATTGATGAAATTGGCATACATAATCAACTCTAAATATATACGTTTTCACATATATACATAGGCATGTATACCCATACAAATATTATATCCACTAGAACTTTAAAAACATGCACATGCACAAAGATTGGTGCCTGATAGGGTTAAATATTAACATACATCTTTCACCTTATAGGGAAGCCTTCATTTTGCCTTTAAAAAGTAAAGTGTATTTTCACTCCTCTTCCTACTGCTACTATTTAACAAAGTTATTGGGTTGAAATAGTTTTCATCAAGTAGTCATTGTATTGTCCTCAGAAGACCAAGGGTCAAGCCCGGTGTGCTTAATCACACTGTTTTCCAGTATCCAGTTCTAATTAGCAAAGCTGAAAACCAATTAAACATGACTGTTTTGAAGAGAAAGTAAGATTATCAGGGGTATATAAAATGGCACTACAAAAAATACGCCAATTTTATTTGTTTTTTGGTATATCTCAGTGACGTGTACAAATCTATAAGCTTTCTAAAATATATTTTGAAATTGTATTAGCATAATTAGAAACAAGAGCACAACTATTCTTTTTCTATATTAAACAAGCATTATCTCATAGCACATGACAGGCATTTTATAAAATGATGACACAATAAAAACAAAAGCTCCATTCTTCCAATGGAGCCTTCAAAAATGCAAGGTGACCTGACAAATAGTTCAAGATTATGACTAACGAGAGCAACAAAGAACTAATTAAAGAGTCAACTTATTTGTTTCAATTTGAGATTGAGTCTCCAAGGTGTATGTAATTATAAAGTAGAAAAAACAGAAAAAAAAATTTATTTCAATTTTTCAAAATATAGTCACTGAAATAGAGTGTGAAACCAACTTTAATGATTCAGCAAAATTTTGAAAGAGAAATGTTGTTTTTTTCTTAATGAAATTTGAACCAGAAGAGCAAGATCCTATGACTTTAAAGTATCTTTTCCTGGATTCTCTTCAGACACATAATTGATACATTTTTGAAAAGTAATGTAAATGGCCATTAAATAGTTTAGTTATCTAAAAATTCATCTTAAAAATTAGATACATTTTATGAAGTTGAACTGAAAAGTAGTGTAACACCAATATGTGATTTTGAGCAGCATGCATGTGTGATGAATATGTTATTTTACTGATGTAAAACCACTTTATGTAACATAATATCAGTATACATCATAAAACCAGTATAAGCTGAGTAACTAATGGAAAGCAATATTAAAGTGAAAACTCCCCATCTCAGTCTTCTGAACCAGCCATTATTATTAGTTTCTAACTCTAAACATATAATATTGAAATCTACAAAATATAAGAAATTATTTTTTAGTGTTAGGGAAAGAGCTTCATATCATGTGTAAATTATTACATCTAATAGTATATTTACTTTCTTTTTTATATGAATTCTGTGCATTTATGTCAATGTTCCCTTCAGTATTATTCTTTACCAGAGTAACTGGATGAGTAGATTATTTAGATTTGTCAATCTAATACACATTAATATCATTAATATGGAAAATATGAAATACTTAAGAGTAATGAAGGTTGATTTTAATTAGAGAGAAAGATAAATATTTAGAAATTTGATGAAAGTACTGCTATATAATTATGATGTGGGTTAATGAAAAATGAGGGAGACTGTAAGAGATAATGCATTGCATTATACATGCATAATGTGACTGAAGAAACTTTTATTATTACTATAAACCATTTTTTAGAATTGTGAAAGATAAGCTTTAAAAAGTGTAAACAGTTGCTAAATGCACTAGCTAGTTGCTGTTTGTCTCTGTTCTGAAAACCATCATTTTCTATATTCATGCTCCTTCTCACTCATTTTATTAATAATTCAAGATATCTGTTCAGATTGACAACCAAAAATATTAGTACTTCTGTGTTCTTCTCTAAATCTTGAATTATATAGTCTGTCTGAAGGATCAACAACGAAAAATCTTAGGAAACTCTTGAGAACATCTCAAGAACATCTCAAAATCTTAGAAAACTCTCTTCTGGTCTAGAGAGTTTTTCTTGATATAAAGAATAGATATGCAACTTTGTCTTTTTGTCCTTTTTGATTCTGATATTTTCAACAACTAAATCTTAGACTATTTTCAGCTACAATGAACTGCAGCACATGTGAACTGTCTGCTTTGCTTCATACTTAATTCATTCAAAAACATTCAATAAATATTTCTCACATACCTATCACATGCCAGACAGTTATTTTTGGTGTTGAAGATACAACAGCAAAATAGACTAATCCCTACTGTGTAAAGCTCATCTTCCACTGGGAGTGGGGATAACAAAACAAACAAACAAACAAACAAACAAACAAAGGCAAATTTGACGCGTCAAATGGTGGCATGTGCTAAAAATAAGTAAAAAAAAAAAAAAAAAAAAGAATAAAAACAGAATTGTGGGGATATGCTGAGAGAGAATGATTAGTCCCCGATGTGTCTTCTTTTACCTGTGGAAGGAGAGATGACACACAATTGTTCCTTTGACTTTGACCCTTCTTCATGGGTGGGAACTGGACTGACTCATTTCACTCGGTCCACTGCTGGCCACTCCTCACAAAAGTATTATTTCTATATGTTATATGTAACAGAGACCTGAAAAAAAAGTGTAACCTTTCAAAAATCGGTGTAACTGCCCTCTAAGAAGGGTGAAAATAAAGTGCAAACCTGAGAGGAGAAGCTTGGTGTATTCTAGAAACAGCTAGGCCAGAGTGATGGAGTAGAACGATTGAGAACAGTGGGAGGAGACATGAGAGGATTGGAGCTCTAGTAAGAGAAGATTCTGTAGTGTATAATATAATCTTGGTGCTTACTTCTCAGGGTGATAAGAGCAATTTGGTTTCTGTAAAAATTGGCTTTCAGGGAGTAAGATTAGAGCAGGGATGGCAGTTTGAACATTATTGCCATATTCAAAGGAGAGACAGTGGTGTCTTGAGTCAGAGTGGGTTCTGTGGAGGTTATAAAGTGCTCAGACTACAGATATTTTAAATGTAAAGCCAATAGCATTTACATATGTAAGTGTAAAAGCCAATAGCATTTACATAGCTTGGTTATGGAGTGGGTGAAAAAGGGAATAGGTAAGATTGACTACAGGAATTTCATACAGAAAAAACTACAATAATAGTCATTACTGGAATGTTTTACATTTAAGAATTAAGATATAAATGGCTGTTGGGAAGAATATTGTTGGAAGAAAATGAAGTGTTTTTATTTTTTTATTCTTAGACCTGTTTTGCTTGAGATGCTTCTTAAATTAGTTATCCACATGAGGTGTAAGTAGATAGCTGGACACAGGCCTACAGTTTACAGGCCAAAGCTGGACCAATAAAATTGGAATTTGTTTCCCCACACAGAAGCCATATTTAAAGTCATACGACTTCCTAATAATCCATTGTCCCCTACCCCATTTCTTTACTCAAATATTATCTGCCCCTCAAGGTCTTCCATGTCAACTCTATTTCAAATCACAAGGAATTGATTTTTCTCTTTAGTAATCATCACCTTCTAATACACAGTACAGTTTTCTACCTATTGTATATCTCTGCGTTTAATAGAATGTACACTGCAGAGGGCAGGATGTTTATTCATTTTGTTAATTGATCTATCTCTTCCACTCATCATACTGCTGGTCACATAATAGGTGCTACATAAGTATTTGTTGAATAATGGAAAAGTTATAAAACAGGAAAATATTATTTAGACAGTGTTTGTGGATAGAGAAAACAAGATTTTTTTGGACTACTCAAAGGGAAAAGCAGCAGCATTTAAGGGTTCAGGAAGAATTCTAGAAAATCTTTCTGATGAGAATAGGCAAGTAATAAAAGAGAGAACCAGGGGAGACAATCCCAGAGGCCAACTGATGAAAATGTTTAGGGCAGTGTAACTGACTGGGTTAAATGCTACAGTCTGGTTCAAAAATGGAAAATTTAGAATATAGAATTTTATTTTCAAGAGTGATTATTAATGATTTTTTGTTTGTTTGTTTTTGAGACAGAGTTTCACTCTTGTCACCCAGGCTGGAGTGTAGTGGCTTCATCTTGGCTCACTGCAACCTCTGTCTCCCAGGTTCAGGGGATTCTCCTGCCTCAGCCTCCCAAGTAGCTGGAATTGCAGACATGTGCCACCATGCCCAGCTAATGTTTGTACTTTTAGTAGAGACGGGGTTTCACCATATTGGCCAGGCTGGTCGCGAACTCCTGACCTCAGGTGTGTCACCCACCTCGGCCTCCCAAAATGCTGGGATTACAGGCATGAGCGACCACACCCGTCTTAATTATTAATGATTTTAAAGAAATAGTAATTGGGCATAAAAAAGAAATGTAAAAATGAGGCCAAAAGGAAATAAGTGTAGAGGAAATTGAACAAGAATTCTTGATAAAATTTGCAGTGAGTTATTTATAAACAGAAAAATAAAATTAAGTACCTAGCTGGAATAAAATATGGAATAAAGAGAAGTTTCATTAATAAGTTGATATTAATACTACGGTAAAAATTTGAAAAGTAACACAGAAAAGAGGGCAGTAATTGCTGGAGCAATATTCCCAGACACAAGGAAAATGGATTTAGTTTATAATTGGAGACTCTGACTTTAGGTGGGAAAATAGTCCATCTCTGCAGTATAAGTACATACAAGGACTATATGAACACAGCTTCAGGTTTATTGATATATGAAACTTCTCTTATGATTGCCTATATTTTCTTATTGAAATATAAAAAAAATTCAACAGTTCAGATAAAGGAGTGGGGGTAAATGTATTGAAAGTAGAATGTAGAAGAGAAATCCTCAGACACTCAGATATGTTCAGCTAAATACAGATGTACAGGACCACATACGCCAATGTAAGAGTTAGCTCTTTACAAACAAAGTATGGTCCTATACATATTGAACAAAATATAAATTACTTTATAGTAGATAATTTTCTGTTAACTTTTATTAGTAAGAAAAAATTTTTCATCTATAGTTTGATATAGTTGAATATTTTAATATACATACGTATACATATTTTCTTCATCAGTATTTAACCATTTATTTTTCATCAGTATTTAACCTTTAATAGTTTTGATTTAATTTTCAGTGTTTTTGTTTTCAGCTTGGAGACTTTAAGGTTAACAAGCATAATGATAATATTTATCCACACAATAGTTCATAGAAATAACACTTGTTTGTCATATCAACTTGAATAAAGTTAAAACAATACTATTGAAAAAATATATATGTGTTGATATATTACTTTGTAGTATATCAATTAGAGTTATATAATAAGCACACTGACATTTATCACTGTCACTTAGCAAATGACCTATATGATATTTGCAATTCAGTTTTAGGGTGTTTGTGTTAATATAATTATCCTACAGATTTACTAGATTTACTAATATTTACTAAAAAGAAAAGTCATGAGAAATTACTCTAAAATTGGGAGAAAAACAGTGATGATTTTTATGGCGTTTTCTCATAGTTCCTGGTGTTAAATAGTTATTGCAATATGTACTTTACAATAATTTTATGGTGATTATTCCTTTTCAGACTTGATTGAGTGCCCTTTCTGTGTAGACTACGCAGATGACAGTATGTCATTTAATGTCATTACAGTGAAACTCCTTGTTCTGAAGGTTAGCCACAAGGTGTCATGATTTAGAAAGTAAAATTCTAGATTCCTACATTTTTTTGTGTCTGATCTCATTGCAAATGAGAAAAACGTGGAAAACTACGGGCTTCTCTACTTACATATTTACTTTTCATCCCTTTTGAATGTTGTATATGAGGTTCTCTTCATTTGTAAACATAAATGTCTCTTATTTTGAAGTAGTTACAAGCTGAAAAAGGAGTAAGCATGAAAGCAAAGTGAATATCTTTAACTCGGGTTAATATCCTTAACCCTAACACATTTTTGACATTTATGAATATATTATTTATTCCTAAACTATTTGAGATTTATTTCTGGACATCAGGGCCATATCTCCCTAAGTAACTCAGCATAACTATAATAACATTAATATTTATACACTGACATTATTTAATATATAGTTAATTCTTACTTCAATGACCTCAAATTCATTCTGTATAGCATTACAGAAATTTCTGCTTGACCCTGGATCTAATTATAAATATTATTATTAATATTTATTTAGTTTCTCTTAGTATAAAATAATTATTTACTTGTCTTATCCATTGCAATTTTTGGAGAATTTAGTCCAGTTGCCTGTCTACTATCTGACATTTCCTTATATTTAGAGTAAACTTTATTTTTCACAAGAATGACACAGAATTCCTATTATATCCTTTTCAGTGAATTATATCAAGGGATACAAGATACCAGTTTATCCTATGCTTATTAATATTAACATAAATCACATGGTCATTGTTGTGGCCCCCAGGTTTCAATGATATTCCCCTTTTTTCCTCAGTAAATAGTAATTATACTACATGAAGATATTTTGGAACTATGTAAATATCTTGTTTTGTCATCCATTGAATAATCTTGCATGAAAAAATTGTTCTACAGTGGTAGCAAAATGCTGTCTTTGAGATGCCATTGTTTTTTATTAATTGATATTCTATAACAAATATTTTGCCTTTGTTCACCATTTCTGACCTTATAATCAGATGGACATACAAAACATACCGTAGACTTTTATCTTCTGTATATATGATTCTTTTTTATTTATCTATTGTTTGTCCATTGTGCCAGGAGACAAACACAGCCAAATCGAGGTAGGAATATTCTTGACTAGATCTTCATTTCCTTATGCAATCATAGGAATATTCTGGTCCTACATAGACTCTAATTCAATTCTGATAGCTACTGTAGTTATTAACATAAAACTACATTTCATTCACATATTTTTACTACATTGTCTTAAGCATAATTTTTATGTTGGCATTTATACATTTATTCACTAAACTTTATTGAAAGTTGGCCATACTATGCATAAAGTACTGTGCTGTGCTGTTTAAAAGTAAGATGAAGTAAGGCAAATCCTAAGATTTTAAAAAAATACAATCTTATTTATAAAAAGGCATAATATGTCAAATACCAAAAACCAAAATACATTGTTACAGTAAATTGCTGTTCAGTACAGTGTGGTTTAATTTCCTTATGTAGTAAAGATAATGAACCTGTGTGAGTGCTCATCAATCTTTAAGAAAACTGTGTAACTCTGGGTTTAACTGTTAACCAAAGCCCTGTAAATCCCAGAATGGTTGAGATGTAGGAATTGCAGAAAAAGTGACCGAAGATATTGATTTAGTTATTGAAGGCTAGAGAAACATGAGCCTGTGTACCCATCAAGAAGCACCATGTTTTTCTATTTCATTAAGAGTAAACTTGCCAAAAGCACCACTAATGTTTATAAGTTCCTAAGTAATCACACACACACGCGCGCACACACACACA